>NC_056737.1:1614520824-1614593324 GCF_019279795.1 Protopterus annectens
TGGGAATAGCCTCAACTAAAGGTCTCAATGTATTTTCTAAATATATAGATATATTTTCGGTAACCCATTTAGCGCCAGATACTATTGGTCGCATGGGTGGTGGTGTAACTCCCTTATGCATTTTGGGTAAACCTTTTATGGTGGGGACTATTGGTGTATCATTCAAGAAAAATTCATATAAACTTTTGGGTATTTGATAACACGAGTAAGTCATATAAATCATCTTTAATAGATTTAATTATTATGTCTAGTTTTACTTGATTAATTAATAAATAAGTAGAAGCATCATCTAACATTTCTTGCATCAAGGCATCATATTCCATAGTGTCAAACAGTGCTATACCCCCCTCTTGTCCACAGGTCTGAAAGTTAAAGTGAAATCATAAGAAACGTTTTGTAAATAATTCTTAATTTCACTGGACATATTAAAAAAAAAAACATAAAAAAATTACTATAGAAATAATTATAAATAATTATAAAAATCAAAAATCAAAAATTTCATGAAATGAACAAACATGTATATGGCATTGTTGGTGTGAAGGAGCTTTTTCTTTATGAATAAATGAACCTGTTCATTTTCTTTTTTCTTTCAAAAACCTTGAAAAATAAAATTTCAATGCTATAGTTACCAAACATACATGAATAAATATCATAATATCAGAAAGTCTGCTTCCTTGCGATGGAACGAAAGACAGTCCTCTGTTCAATAAATCAATATCATATTTAGTAAGGTTGTACCTGGACATGTTGAAAGAAAGTGTTTCTAAGGTTTTTGTCTCCTTCGTTGGTGCGTGCCTGACTCCCCTGAATACTTCCTTTTTCTTGTGCCCCAACTGTTCTGCCTTTCTCGTGAAAACAAAGGTATCCTGATAGGAAGGGGTAAAAAAGCAAAATTGTCTTGTAGATAATGTTTACGAATGGCTCCAGGATTCTGCTGTGGAAGTTGAACAGCTCTGTTGGCCTCTTGATTAGGAAGCGGGGTGGAAGTGAAAGTTGTACTGATGGTAGTTGCAGGTACCTCTGGAGGCGTGGTGAACACTTCAAGTGAGGCGTTATCTTGAAGAGCTGACGTAGAATCCGAAATGCCTGGACCAATAGGAACTGGCGCTGTCAAAGTATGATCCAGTGGCGCTGGGTTTTGAACAAGGTTTTCTCTTTGCTGGTTGGTATCAGATCTCCTGGGCCACACAAAGACCCCTCCGGTTGAGAAATCTTTGTAATCACGCTGAAGTTTTTTAAGTTTGATTTGCTGAAGTCTCGTGGCATAAGCATTTACTTGACTGTACATGGTATCTAACTTTTTTGAACAAAAGTCTTCTGGAAAATTGTCTCGTAATTCATTGTTAAGGGTAGTGACTTGAGACAACAGTTCTTTCTCTAACGGGTTGAAATAGTCAATTAATAATTGTATATATTTGTGGCTGGCTTCTATATTTATATCTTGCCATTTTTTAAGGAGTATAGGGTGATTATCTCCGTAGGAAGGCATGCACAAAATACGCATACCTCGCGGTATAAGTTTATAGTGCAGGCACGCCTCCATATGTTTGCGTTGCCATATCATTCGTTGGAGTTTATACAAGTCATTCTCCAATGTCTTAACTTTAGTATTAAAATTTTCTAAATTATCAATTTGTACTTCCGTAAAAGTTGGAGCTGGTATATTCAAATCCAGGGCCAATAAAGGATTGAACTTACTCGTAGTGATAGCAGTCCATTGTTGTTTATTAGAAAGTTTCCTCGGTTCTGGGTTGTAATCCAGCTCAACATCTGAATTAGCCATAACGTGTGCTGTGGTGATCCCAAAAAGCCAAGCCAAAGTAACAGCAAAGTACCAACAAACGAATCCCAGCAGCTAAGGAGTCTCAAGTTAAAAGGAAAAATAAATGATATAAAATACAAACTTCATACTCTCTGTATATGTATGCATATATATACATATTATATATCTATATATATATATATATATATATATATATATATATATATATATATATATATATATTTCTGTATATATATATATATATATATATATATATATATATATCTAACGACATATAGATGTATGGGTGTCTGCATATGTATATATCTATATGTGGGTATTTATATATATTCTGTGTATGTATACATTTGTACTACAGGAGGGAGAGGTATATCTTCATGTAGTTATGGGTATATATATATATATATATATATATATATATATATATATATATATATATATATATATATATACACACACACATACATCTGCATATTTACATCTACATCTGGTTATTCCGTTCTTTGCCATGTAAAATAGACTGTGCTGCAGTGGGACTCGCAGCGGGAGTGGCTGATTGTTGGGTGGTGGCTCTGCCCAATGAACACTATTGCTTACATCCATGGGACTGTCCGAATAGACCCACTCCAGCTAACACCTGCACACCTAGACCCATAATTACATACCCATAGTTCCCCACTCGCACTTCTCCTACAGCACTCATCCTTACTCTGGATGCAGGTCAGGTCTAAACATACCACTACACACTGCCCACTTCCCACTTCATGGGACCCATCTCGTATGTTGTCTCGACCCAAGGGTCATCAGGCTTTCCCACCCTTGTAATCCAGGTATGTACATGCCCCACATTGATAGGTCATCCCATGGGCTTCCTCCTATAACAAGACAATTTTTGGGGTGTCCTGCAAGGGACGCTCCTGTATCTGTTAAAAGATTAGACTTCTCTGGTCCACTGTGCTTCCCCCCAGTTGTATCCTGCCTGTGGTCTGGGGAACAGTGGATTGTTTACATTGTTTATGGGTTTGTTTGTATGTTTCCCCTGTCTGTCTGGGGGGGGGGTCATGCTACATGTTACACGTTTCCTGCTTGGGCCCCTCACCTACATTGGCATAGCCTGTGAACATATGTCATTCTTAGGTGCCATATCTTATTATAGTTATATATCTGTGTATATCTATGCACACACACACACACACACACACACACACACACACACACACACACACACACACACACACACACACATATATATATATATATATGTGTATGTGTATATGTCTGTGTATATATATATATATATATATATATATATATATAATGACATGTGGATGTATGGGTGTTTGCATATGTATATATGTATATGTGGATATTTATTTATATGTCTATCTATGTATGTATACATTTGTACTACAGAGAGTGGGAGGTATATATCTATATAGTTATGGGTATTCATACAAACACATATACCTCTAAATCTTTACCTACATATCTGGTAATGTTGACTGGTGTTTCTGGATACTGTGTTTCGTGTGCATACTGGCCAACCTTGTGTGCCACGTATGCTTTGTGATACCTACGACTGCCTCTGTTAGTGTACACAGAGTCACACGTGACACCGGCCATTGGACACGGTGTGCTTAAGGCACATTCAAGCTGTTGTAAGCAGATTTGCGCAGAGGTTAGCTAAGCGATGGGCACACCCACGCACCTATGGTTACCTGTACTCAGAGTTTTAAAAGTAAATACAGGGGTTACTTCTTTTTATTTTTATGTCCTGTTGCTGTTGTGCACATGGGGGACTGTTGGTGTGGATTTGCAGACACCTATGAGCAGTCACGCTCATTTATTTACATTTTCTGCTGTTCTACTTTGCAGGAGAGTGTTTATTCTGAGGGCTTTGCTCTCAGACATGCCCCCTGCACTCATCCATGCTCTTTGTAGGATTAGTAGGTCAGGCAGCGTGCCTTCATTAATATGCTTGGCATGCTGCCACCCTCCTCCTACACTGCCGCTTCCGTGCAGCACTAGTCTAGTCCTGCACAGAAGATTGGTGAATCCAGGTGTATGTCTTTAATCAGACATGAAGTCATTCAGAGCTATGTATAGTTTGTATTTATTGAGTACAGAACATACACTTTTTAAAAGTATGTTATTACATAAAATGCTCTAGTAGTGGTCTTTTACTGTATATATATATATATATATATATATATATATATATATATATATATATATATATATATATATATATATATATATGAAGTTAAGAAATCTATTTACAGTTCACTATGAGCTTGATAGCAATAGAGTGGCAGGCAGATGCTTTTTAGAGTGTGTGTTTTATATTCATGAGATGAAGCATTTAAATGTTATTAATATTCATGAGTTGATTCACCAATCAATGGTACAGGAAGTCTATATAGGAAGTGATTTCAAAATTACCAACTGTCTGATGAAGTTTAACATATGGTTTAAACGAAAACGCTAACCTGATTTTTTATTTTCAGCAAATAAAGGATTTTATGTGACAATTCAACCTTTTGGGTTTGTTCCTTAACCTAGTTTGCTGCCAGTGGAATCTTTGAACAGCTTTTGTTTCAGTTCTGAGTTTGACTTGTGTTTTTTGAGTTTTTTAACTAGCTAGCTTGCCACAATACAGTAATACGCAGGCATCACATGCACCACAGAAGTTATCAGGATGATATATGGGCAAAGGGCATGTCAAGGTGTCTGACATCGGAAGATATGCTTCAGTAGGCCAGTGGGAGGTGTAGTGAGTGTGAATGGCATCCAAATCATTATACT
The DNA here is from genome assembly GCF_019279795.1 of Protopterus annectens. Taxonomy (NCBI): domain Eukaryota; kingdom Metazoa; phylum Chordata; order Ceratodontiformes; family Protopteridae; genus Protopterus; species Protopterus annectens. The sequence continues at coordinate 1,614,525,413 of NC_056737.1, forward strand.
TCACAGGCGCACACAGACACAGGTTTGCCAGTATAAAATACATGGGTGCATTGCTTCACAGGTGCGTAATGGCTGACTGTGCCAGAAGGCTGTACAAGGCTAGGTAAAGGATATACCTTGGCATCAAGCCACATGACAATGGTCTGCAGTGTGGCTCAAGGATGTAGTGTCTGGATTTTTCCACACATGTGGGTATTGTATTCACCATCCAGTCATCTGGGTTACTATCGTGGGTGTCCAGTGCTGTGCAATGCTTGCCATGTATGTGTGCTATATTCCATGACATGGACAGTGTCTGGGATGTGCACACATCTCACATGCATGTTCTGTGACATGTGGAAGTGTACCTGGGGTATCTGGGGCATGTTGTGTAGACAGATTGTTATCATCAGATGTGCCATTCCTGGCATCGTGTGGTTAGAACTGGCAATGGACACCAGGTTGACCCTGCACCTACATTGACAGCATGATACAGGTATTCCCTGGTGACAGTGGCATCTGTCCATACAGGGCATATGTATAAGGCATGGTATGTTCTTTGTGGGTTACATTTGCTGGCTCTACTGTTGTTGCAGGTGTCCATTGGGGAACACTGTATGCAATGATTTGCCTATTGTAGGGATGGGACAGAGTGCCATGCCTTCTGTAGTCCACTGCAATCACACCATGGTTACTATCTGTGGGCAATAAGCAGGGAACTACCAACATAGTGGTTGTTGCCTAGCTGAGTGTGTATGTGTATGAGACATGGGTGGATAGTGTTTTCTGGGTAATACAAGGGTTGCCTATATTGTTCACCAAGCCATGATGTCACATGTAGGGGTATGGATTGTCTATCCCAGCCTTTCTGCTGTTTGACATCTGTTATCCTTGTAAGGTGGGCATTGTGACATATCATAGGACCAACATATAAGGAATTTACAAAACTCGCTCCACAATGAGTCCTGTTGCTACACACTCACAGCTACCTCCACACAGGATATATATGACACACACATACACCAAGTCTCACAGTTGCCATGTCTGGGATTAGATCTCCTACCTAACTAGTATACATCACACTACAGTATTATGCAGTTATAGGATGCACCATGGAGATTACTGTGCTAGTCCTTCCCCAAAGGTGTATTTCAAAGTGAATGACATCAGCAGGCTTGCCAAAATAGGGCAATGGAAGTTGTAGTGACTGTGAATGGCCTCAAAAGCATTGATCCCTACACTGACAACCAAACACACCTTTACACTTGCCATGTCTGGGATTAGAACTCTTACCTAAATAGTTCATCACACTACAGCATTGCACAGTTATAGCACACACCACAGGGCTTACTGGGCTAGTCTTTCCCCAAAGGTGTATTTCAAGGTGAATGACATCAGCAACCTAGCCAAGGTTGGCCAATGGAAAGTGTAGTTCATAGGTTCATGGGTTGATACTAGGCTTATCGGGCCTATGGCCTATACATGCCTAGACATGACATATCCCTGGCTAAGGCTTCCCACAATATCTACTTCCCTGGACCCCTGTCTAGCAGGGCAGCTGACATGATCCCCGGGGTCAATTTCCTATTTCCCATCCAATCATCCGGGTTCCTTTTGAAGAGTGCCAAAGAGGCACTCTGCTTGACATGTATGGGCAGTCTATTCCAGAGTCTTGGGAGTCTCTGGGTCAGGAACACATCCCTCCAGCATGTATTGTTCATTGTGATGACAAGATTGTGATCTCTGGAGCATGTGGCTGAGATGGTTTGAATTCTTTAAGTGTAGCATGTCCAACAGCTGTGGTTTTGACATGGCATGGTATGTTAAGCAGAGACTGCCTCTGAGAACACAATCTGTGACATAGTATAGCTGGATGAATTTCAGATGGTCAGCATAGGGCATCTGGTTTAGGCCTGTGATTCATTTCATGAGGTATGTCTGCAGCCTTTCTAGTTGTTGCAGATGTCTTGTGAGGTACATACGTAACAGGCCATTGTAGTCTCTACTGGGTCTACTGAGAGATGATTACAGTGGGACAATGGTCTCCTTTTCATGGATGTAAAGCCCTTAGTGGTGAGGTGTGCCACATAGGTGGGTTTCCTGACTGTTGTGGTGATGTGGTTATCAAAGGTGAGACCACTGTCCACCTATGTCCCTAAGTCCGTTTTCACACTTAAGGTGTTTAGCGTACTGCCACCTATGTGGTACTTCACAGGCACATGTCCCTCCCCAAAGGGGATAACTATAAATTTCTTGGCATTGATCTTGAGGCCATGTCACAGGCACCAAGCATGTCTTTCTGTAAGGCCCTTCTGTAGAATATCCACACCATATGGGGATTCAATATTGGCTGCCAGTGTCCAGTCATCTGCAACCTTTGTTTGCCAGAGTCCCTTACTGCTGGACTGTACTTCAGAGCAGTAGATGCAAAACAAGGGTGGTGCCAGGACTGAACCCTAAGGTACTCCAACTGTCACTTGTCTGGGGCTAATGTTGGTTTCACCTACATTTACAGTGTGGTTTCTGTCAGTACAGCCGTTGGCAGCCCATCGGGTGACATAGGGATTAATGGCCAGCTTGATACATTTATCTATGATACCAGACTGGGGTATGGTGTCAAAGGCCTTGGCAAGGTCCGGATAGGCTGTGTGAACCACCTTACCATTGTCCACAGCTCTAGAGATGGATTTACAGTTATTAATCAGGTTGAGGTGACATGATCAGCCCTTCACAAACCTAACCTGTTTGGGGTCCAGTGTTTGCAGGTTGCCAATGTCTTTATTTTAATTTCCATGATAATACATTCCATGGCCTTGCAGATCAGGCACATTATACTGCTGGGGCTGTAGTTCCCAGGATCCAAGGTGGATCCCCCCTCGTGGACTGGGATAACTATAGCTGTACACCACACAGTGGGCACAAAGCCTGAGGTGTGGCTATGATTAGACATGGTATGGAGGTGAGGTGCCAGTTCAGTTTGTAGCTCATGTAGTACACAGCCCAGGATGTTGACTGGTCCCATGGCTGCTGTTGTCATAGCTCTGGAGAGTGTGGCTTTTACCTATGTGGCCATTATTACTGGAATCTGGCAATCATTTCATGTTAAGATAGGCCCTTTTGGGGGTAGGAAGGGGGTGCAGTTGGCACTGAATCGATCTGCCAGGATATTGGAAATATTCCTGGGAGCAGTATATTTAATACCATCCTGTTGTAGCTCAGAGCACATTTCAGCATTGCCATTTAGATTCCTCACATAGCTATGAAATGGCTTGCAGTTGTCTTTGAAATATTATGTTCATAACTAGCTGTGGTGGATTTTATGAGGGATCTCTGCTTCATACTGTGGCTGGTACGTGAGTATTTTGCATCCTGTAAATTCCCCCGTTTCTGCAACAGTTTCCTCCTTTTATTGTATAGTATGTTTATGGCAGGGGGCCAGCACGTTGGCTTCCTTTTCTTGGTGGGGAGCGTCTTAGTTTTATATTGAATGTCATGATTCATGCACGACTGGATGTGCTCGTACAGTGCCTTCATGTAGGATTCAGCAGTCATCCTTTCAGTTCCCATCTGCATGGGTGTCATGACTTTAGTCATGTCTGACATGTGTAGCATGACGTTGGCTTTGGAGATGTGTGTTATGGAGGTTTCCTTACTGGAGTGTGGGGGAGGGATGTTGATGTTAAGGGTGATTATCTCATAGGCAGACCTGACCACTGATGGGGTGACCATAGGTGTGGAGCACTGCTTTCTCATGTTGGCAATGACCAGGTCTAGGATATTTGAGCCCCTGGTGGGACTATGGGTTACTTGATCCAGGGCATTGGGAATTATGACTTCCAAGAACTGTTGGGCACACAGTGCACAAGTAGTTTTTCCAGTTAATGGCAGGGTAGTGTAAGTCATCCAGTAGTAAGGTATTTGCTTGTATCATAATATTTCACAGTGTGTTTCAAAGGCTGTAGTGGGAATCATGGGACATAGTGGGGGATCTGCAGCAAGCTATACAATTTGGAATGCAGTCTGACCTACTGTTAGTTGCATGGGGGGCATTTCAGACACATTCTGTTGGGCAAGTAACCTGGTGGTGTGAATATCCTTGGTGAATATGGACACTCCTCCACCTTTATTGTTTTGGTCTTGGTTTTGTGGCCAACAGGTGTGGTGAGAGCTGTATCTGATATTGCAGGGTTGCTCTCTGGAGCCTTGGGTCAGGTCTCTGTTACTGCACAGTTATCAATGTTCTCCATTTTTAGGTGTGCATAGTGACTGTGAATGGCCACAAAAACATTGATTCCTATACACACACCCTTGCCATGTCTGTGAACAGAACTGCGACCTAACTAGTATATCACACTGCAGCATTATGCAGTTATAGCACGTGCCATAGACATTACTGGGCTGCGCCTTCCCCAAAGGTGTATTTCAAAGTGAATGACATCAGCAGCCCTGCCAAAGTTGGGCATTTGAAATTGTAGTGAGTGTGACTGGCCTCAAAAGCATTGATCCATACACAAACACTTACACTTGTCATGTCTGGGAATGGAACTCCTACCTAACCAGTATATCACACTACAGCATTACACAGTTACAGGAAGCACCACAGAAATTACAGGGCTACTTTTTCCCCAAAGGTGTATTTCAAAGTGAATGACATAAGCAGGCTTGACAAAGTAGAGCAATGGAGGTCATAGTGACTGTGAATGTCCTCAAAATCATTGCTTACTACCCAGATAAACACACACACACAAAGATCTACAGTTATCATGTCTGGGACTAGAACCCCTACCTAATTAGTACAGCACATTACAGCAGTACACAGTTATTGGACACACTACAGCAATTACTGGGCTACTCTTTCCCCAAAGGTGTATTTCAATGTGAATAACATCAGCATCCCTGCCAAAGTAGGGCATTTGACATTGTAATAAGTGTGAATGGCCTCAAAGGTATTGACCCCTACACACACACAGTTGCCATGTCGGGGATTAAAACTCCTACATCACCCTACAGCATTACACAGTTATAGGATGCACCACTGAGATTACCGGGCTACTATTTCCCCAAAAGTGTATTTCAAGGTGAAGATATCAGCAGGCTTGCCATAGTAAAGAAATGGGAAGTGCAGTGTGTGTGCATGGGCCATAACCCATTCATCTTGAGGCAGACACACAACACTCAGGCACACACAGGTTTATATTCCATAGGTACGTGTATACAACTGCTAGATGACTACTGACGTACAGTCATGTTACACAGTTAGCACAAGCACCACAGATACTATAGTGCTGAGGGATACCAGAGGCTAATGTCTACGGTGATTGACATTTGCACATCATGTGGTTTTAGCAAATAGGATGTGTGCTGGGTGGGACAGGTCTCACGATGGGAGGCTGATTGTCACTGTCTATCACTCTCTTCCACACATCTATGTATGTGTAATTTTGGTCTATTATAGTGTGATGCCCTTGGATATTTGTGTGTATTTCTATCCAATGTGTGTGCAAAGCATGAGTGGTGTGTACTGAGTAGTGTGTGCACTAACATCTGCGACTCTCAGATATGTATATTCCACTGTTGTTGCCAGACATGGGCTTCATTTCTCTGTGTGAGCATGCCCAGTATGACCTTTCTGTATTTTATTGTCTGACATGGCTTTCATTTCTCTAAGTGTGGGAGCATGCCCAGTATGACCTTCTGTATTGACTGTGTGAATCCATTCCAGGTAGATTGTACTCCAGTGCAGGCTTCTGTGCTCTACATCTACAGCTAGAAACCTGTTTCTGCAGGATATCTGTAGATTGGTTGACAATATGGGGTCAACATGGGCAAAGGATAGTGAGTTACTGTAGGTAATTGTATCTGTGCTGCTTCTGCTTCATGGTCTTGGTGTTAGCAGAGATATTCAGGCATATGTACTGTTTTACACTGTGATGTTTTATGTCATCAAGTACTGTCAGGTATACATATTTGCTTGCAGTGATGACCTGGGGAACACAGGGTGAATGAAGCTGTGTCCAGTATTGTGTTCTGCAGCCTACATATTCTGGCACAATCATGCCATTCTGGAGAGGAAGCCACAGACACTTGCGGCTGGATCTGTGTAAATGGTTCAGCACCTTGGTACAGTGGTGGCCAAGGATCCCATGCTTGTACATCCATCGACGTGACAGTATGGCCATATCCTGCTGTGGCCATACCTCACAGCTGTACAGATTCACACAGGTTACCCAGAGGCAGGGGTCATAATTCTGGACATTACTCCTTCACATTGTGGTTTACAAGCAGGTTTGTAGCCACCAATTCCTGTGTTTGCAGGCAGTGATAGTATGTCCACACGATTGAGTTTCAGACTTCACACACTCCATGCCGCCCATGCTCCTATCCCCCCTCTATTATTCTATCTTCTTCCAGACATTATGCAAACATTATCTGATATGTTCCCTATAGTTATCACCTCATCCCAGCAGTAATTTGGTGTTGGTCGACAGTTCATGCAGTAGCACATGGTGGACATGTTACAGTGATTTGTCCACATGGCCTTGCATTTGGGTTCTGTGGACTGTGTCATGTTGTTATTTGGGAGTCCATGACATAACATACATTGGCAGTATGGGTGGGACACAGGCCTTTGGCAGAGGAACTGTAGGCCGTTTGGTCATGATGCAGGCCAGCTGTGGCAGGTCATTGCATTGTGTCACTCCTACAGTCCCAGACTGCATTACATCTGGGGTTACAGATTAGCTGTGCAAGGTGTTAATGCCAATACTTTCTGTCATTATTGATCCAGTGGTGTGGATGCTGGCAGGGTGCTGCTTACAGCTAAGGACACACCTGCATGTCACACCTGTTCTGCATGCTGCATTCTTTGGCTATTGCAATACAGGGGTGGGGGTCATATTGTACTCATTCCCAACAGCAGGGATAAGACTGGAGAGGCACCTGTGGGTGATGGTGGGGCGAGCTGGGTGCATGTGTGCTATGGACACTACTTGCATCTGACTCACATATATGCATGGGTCATTCCACTTATGCTGGCTTGTGCAGGGACATCAACTGTTTCTCAAAACTTCATACCTGTGACCTTTGTGGTCTGCCAGTGTTTGGCCAGATGACATTGGTATTCCCTACCACAAGCCCAACTAATGTGCTGCTAACCTGTATGTACAGTTCCAAGGGTGTGTCCATTTGACAGTTGCATATCATACACTGTCTGTCTGGGGTACTTCCCCCTGTGTACTGCTTATATGTCTGATCCCACATTCATGCCATGTCCATCTTTCAGATGGTGACACATATTACTTCCATACATTTACTATGGCTTACTGCTGGAATGTGTTTTGCTGGGAAGCATTGTTTTTGGCACTGCAGTTGTGAGAACTTGGCCCTGTCATCAGCAGTACTGGCCAATGGCCACCAGGACAAACCTCACCATGCATACATACTGACCAGTCTCACACAATATACAATACACACCAACCTAACACACCTAGCCCTGCATATTGTACACATGCAACAATCTATCCTGCTACCTTGGCCAGCTCAGGTAATCTGTGCTCCACTGTTATCGTACCTACACATACATGTTACTACATTTCTACATAGGACTGGGGGGCACACCTGACTGTTACTACATTTCTACATAGGATTGGGGGGGCACACCTGACACTTGTACACATTTGCTATGACTGTACTCGTATTTCTAGTAGTCCATTTCATTCTGTATTCTGACCTGTCATGCCAACTGGAGGCATATCAGTGTACTACAGGTCTTAAATTTGATTGACCTACATTTCAGTTTCAGACCTCTTACCCTTCAGAACTAACATCCCACTGCCTGACCTTTTGTAGTCTGTCTGTGTAGGATGGGGGGGGGGGGTGTTCTCCATAGCCATCAATCAGAGACCTTAGCACAACCTTTGTTTGTGTTTGTCTACACCTGTCCTGCTGGCTGAGACTGTTGTTGGGTATGTGAGCCTCCCTGACTGGCATGTGTGTGTCCCATGGACACACATGTGGCCCAGCATATTTCCTGCAGTAAGTTTTGTCACCTTGTCTAGTACTGGCTACTATGGTGACACCAGTATTTGTTACAGATCTCATGCTGCCACTATAGGTGTCTATTATCTGCTGGCATCCCATTCAGCAACCCGATTACCTTCCATGTTCACATCCATACCATAGATACAAGTAACAACACATGCTACTCCATTCAGCAGTTGATAGGGAGAGTGACTTACCTTGTGGCTGTACCATTATTGAGGATGGTGCTGGAGGGCTGACTATGTCGGTTGCACATAGTACACTCCCTATACATGGTTAAGTACAGGTAGTGTCATGTTTGGCATCCCTTTTACTGTATGTGTGAGTCAGAGAGAGGTGTAATTCCCTGGCTACCTACCATGTCAGTGTATGTGCTATGCGTTGCCTCTTTGCCATGGCCTGGGCATATTGGGCATGCCTCCTTCGGCCTACTGGGGCAGGCTTAGGTTGTTCCTCCTCTGAGTCACTCTGTGCCTGTGCAGGCCTTGGCAATGGTGGGGGGGGGGCTGTGTGGCCCTGCCTCATGCTGTTCCTGCTGCAGCTGTTTCCACAGGATCATATTGTGTAGCATGGCACATACGATGACAATTTGGGTACATGTAGCTAGTGAGTACTGCAAGGCTCCACTGGATGTGTCCAGGCACTGGAACCATGACTTGAGCATCCCAAACACATGCTCTGTTATGATTCTGGTCTGTGTGTGTGCCTCATTATGGAGTTCTTGTTCGGGTGTGTGTGCAGTTCTGATGGGTGTCATCAGCCATGGCTCCAGTGTGTAACCATCATCCCCCACTAGGTGGCCATAAGGGATGTCCCCAGTGGCAAATCTCTGGTACAGCTGCATCAGATGCCAGATGTGGGAGTCATGATAGCTTCCAGGGCAGCCAGCACACACATTCATTATAATGCCCTGGGCATCACACATGACCTGGCAGTTGATGGAGGGGAAGCCCTTGTGGTTTATGTAGACCCTACCCCACTCACCAGGTGGTGCTTTGATGCATATGTGCATACAGTCTATAGCACCCACTACCTCAGGGTATTCTGCTATTTGGTGGAAGAGACACATATTGCTGGCCAACACCTCACAGCTGTTGTGGAAATATACATGCTCACTGGCATGTGCTGAAATGGCATCCAGGAAATGGTGGAGTACCCTGGATGCTGATGCCTGTGAGATCCCCATGATATCCCCAGTTGGCCTTTGGAAGGTACCTGTGGCTAGTATTCTTAGGCCTACACATACCTTGGTATCCACTGGAATGGGTTCCCCTATGTTAGTTCTGTGTGTGAGGTGTGGCCCGCACAGCTCAATAATTTGCTGTGGGAGGTCCCTGTTCACCCTATAGTGCTCCACTGTCTCCAGCTCATGTAGCCCCTGGTAGGTTACCCTGGGTCTGTACACTCTTTTCCTTCTCCTCACTGTGGGTTGGTTGTCAGCATTCTCATCATCACCATGATCAGCCTCTTCCACATGTTGATTTATGATAGCTGCTGCAGCCCCTATCATTTTGTTGCTTTTGTTTAGTAAAATGTCCCAGTTTGTGTACACCAGTGGTGTAGAGTTTGTGGGAAAAAACAGAGGGAAAGGTGTTTGCATAGTTTATAGTGGTGTGCTGGGCTGGGCTGCTGCCTGCGTAATTGGCCGATTCTGATATATTTCACCTGCCATCTATGCTAGTTCTCCTTGATTACCTTCCTACTGCTGTTTTCCCTTCCCATTGTCTTCCTGTTTAAGCCCAAAGGAGCACCATGCAAACACAGTGTTCAGATGTGCATGGAGCTGCTATTTCCTGGTTTACTTTATTTTCCTTTAAAATGTGGTGCATGGCACGCACACCCATTTAGGCAATGTAAAGAGTGCTAGGCAGTCTCAGACACACCCCCCTGGCTTAGCTCTGCTAAGCTAAGGGCAAACCCGAGCCACAGGGCTCCAGTAAACTTACAGTATGCCTGACACACCCATCTATGATGTCAGCTAGCTCTCAGGCTTGCACCATGGTCTTCCTGCACCGACACGGTTGGGTGCAGGCTAGCCATGAGGGGGGATCTAGGATTCAGTATCATTCCCCTCATTTGCATAGGATTGCCTGCTTATGCCTAGTTACTAGTCCCACACTGAGCCTTCCCCCTTAGCAACCACTATTCACTGGCCATGTTGTCTTCTGCCTGCCATTGAGTATAATGGCAAAATTGTGATTTTCGATAGAATGCTTATTTCAAGTTTTTTTTTTATTTTCGACCTGATCCCGTTTGCACTCTGCTGCCCTACGCTTAAACAGCCAAAATCAGCTAAAAAAAATAAAAGTTATTTTTTTTTATTCTTGCAGCTGTTTTCCATGCCAATGGCTATATATTTGACCATTGGCATGCTTTCCATACTATATACATCCTTTATCTGGAGCTATCATGGCTCTGTTTTGTAGTTTGCAGAAATGTACTCGGTTACTAACCGAGTACATTTCTGCAAACTACACTAGTCCTGCAAGGCTGGCTGCCAGCTTTCTGGATCGGAAATTCACCTCATTTGCATGTTTTTCACCTGCAAATGGGGTAATTTTCATACAGGAGCTGTGTCCATGCAGGAATAGTGCAGGAAAGCTTGTGCACATCCCGGGAGCTTATTCCTGGATCTCACGGCGGCCATATTGCCTCCAGAAGCTCCTGCACTATTTCTGCATGCCGTGCAGAGCTTGCTGAATCCTGGTGACTGAGTAGTATTCAGAGTGCTGATGGCCATGCACCAGTGCAAAGCTCATTTTCAGAAGGTGGCTGAAATTAAATGTTTCACTTTTTTTCCTTAGGAAGTGAACTGTAATTCACTGTTAGGGACTGCGACCAGTCAAGAGTGCACAATGCCAAATGTCGAGCAATTTAGAAAAAGAAAAAATATTTAAATAGAGTAAACATTATAAAACAAGTAGTTAGATGTACAATTATGATGTTTCCTCAACTTTGTGTTCTTGGAATATGAGCATATGTTCCTTAAACATCAGTATGCTCACACAATCAGCAAGCTCTCAGGATTTGAACTCCATTACACCAGAGCATTCACAACCCACACTGAAGATTATCAATATTTGCCACAGATACATACATATACTGTGAAGAAAAATAAAGTTTGCATATATTCAAGATGTGACACAGTATCAATTGACATTACAGTTGCAACAGAACCAAGTTCTGAAAGTTGTCCTGTGTAATTTGCAGTTAGATGTTTGGATGGCTGTGATATTGGCAAAAACTAAGGTAATCTTTCCTCACACAATATAAAATAAAAAATAACAACAATGCAGCTCTTTTCTTCTCTGAATTTTCTGAGCATCATTCCCTTATTTATGATTCTCTGACAAGACTGCTACATGATTTGCCTTGCTTTTGATATATAGTTCAGTAAGTACTGTACTTCCTTAGAATTGCAGATAAATTTTATTGAGAGTTAGAAAGTGTGGTCATAAAAAAATTCATACAAATTAGAATGTTGTTCTTATCCCCTCAGTAAGTGTACACCAAAGAGGATTGACTGTGAAACCCTAATTATTCATGCAGTCAGACTAGTCATTTCCATTCTCAAGCCCTTAGCAGGTAACAATTCTCAGTGCTCATTCTTGCACTTCCTGGGTGTGTGCACACAATTGTGTAGGCCATTGCACCACATTTACATGCCCTTCACTTAGTGCAGATTGAGGAAGACATGAATGCTAATAAGTTCTTATCTCATTTGCATACTCACGGTGCTGACAGGGCTGAATCTGTGCTGTGTAAAGGTAATCACGTATATAAGGAACTTGTATTGTAGTAGGGGGAGATCATTTGTATCAAGAGAGCTCAGTATTGCTATATGCTTTAAATACTTGTTTCTAGTTTAACACCCAACTTGCTGTAAAGGAATGGTGCAATTTTTTTACAGACTGATGTATGTATTGCATTTCACAGTATACTTATTGGTGCACTGTCTGTATTTTTCTCTCTAGCTATTGGCATAGCCATGTATATCACTTATTTCTTGACCATTAAAAAGGTTTCTAAAGAGGGTGGCCATGGTGGTGCAGAGGTTAATGTTGCCGCCTCCCAGCAAGAGGTTCTCTGGTTCGATCTTTGACTGGAGTGCCTTCTGTGCAGAGTCTGCATGTCCTCCCTGTGGTCGTGTGGGTTTCCTCCGGGTGCTCTTGTTTCCTCCCACATCCCAAAATCATGCTGTAGGTGGATTGGACACTCTAAATTGGCCCTAGGTGTGAGTGTGTGCATGTGTGTGCCTTCTGTGGAAGGTTGGGTGCCGGGCTAGCAACTTGACACTGTAAAACTCCACTGCCAATCATGAGTGGACAGGTGATCTGCTGTGGCGATCCCTAACTGGGAAAAGCTGAAAGAAAAAGGTTTCTAAAGAATGTTACCTGACATTTAATGAAAAGTTTAATCTGGGAAGCTGACCATTTAGTGTAGAAGAGAGTTGTATTATTTGTTCGCAAGGTCTGTTTTTTTTCCATTAATAGCACAGAAAATTGCAATAAGTCAGTATCATATACCTGGCTGCCCTGCACAGAAGTGGATATTCCACAAAAGTTGTATTTATTTTCCCTTGAAAGGTGTACATTATTTTTGTTAATGCTTTATTGTTCTACACAGTTACAGAAATGTTTGTCCTCATAGCATTTATTCATTTCCTTTCTGAGTGGGGGGTATCTATATTAGGTTGTGTGTACTCATATACAGCCTTACTTTTTCATTTATTTTGTCCATGAAGGATGGATACATTCACAGATATTTGTTTTTCTAACAATCATTTTTGAGTTACTTATGTATTTTTTTCCTTTTATGTTTTCTTCATACAAAGCTATTGTGCCCAAGACATCTGCACACTGTAAACTGCCATATAGTCATGCTGAGAATGAAGTGGTAATTCAGCCATAATGTCGCCATGCAGAGCTGGATCACAATCAAATGAGGCCCTAAGCAGTATAAACAGCAGCCCACCACAGTCATTCTAGTGTCCCATTATTTGGCTATTTCTTCTCAGTTCCTATAAAGACTGTTCAAACCTCTCAGTGCACAGACTATTTTCTTCTTTACTTCTACAATGATTACAGATATTTGAATTTAATTTGAAACTTTTATTTCAAATTTTGTATCACAAACACTGATAGACATTTGCTAAACAAAATGATACAGTCTCACAATGAAAACAGACAACATTAACAGTAAATGTCTCTGCCCTTGAAACCCACATTCATTGAAATGGCATTGAAACCCACATTCAAAGAAAATGCATCTGGCCAGTGGCAAGTAAACTTTACATTTTGGCTATTTTCAAACCATAGGCTCCTTGCACACATTTTTAGGACCATGCAGACATTATGTTTCCTTTGATTCACATTTCTGATTGTATTAAATTACATATAGCTTGCATAGTAAGGTACCTATTGTTACAGTGTATTTTAAATTTATAGTTTTGAACATTTTTTCCAGTAATCAATGAAATAAAACATATGAACCAATAATGACAAAAATGTCCATTTCAGGACATTTCAACCATAGAAGGCCACTCAAACTCCTGTCATTGCAATCCACCAACATCAGTCAATATGCACAATCTCCACAGAAGTAAAAGTCATCTCAATACTTCCACATTAAAGAGATCTATAAATAATGAAGAAGTTGCTACTTGCAAACATTATATTTCAGTATTTTGTCTACAGATTCAGTGCCTGCTGCCCTTGAATAATAAATTGCCTATGTTACATTAAAAGTAGTAAGCTGGTAATACTGCAATACGGAATGGATGACAAACCAACAACAGGTTCATAGTTATTAGGCATCTTATCCAAAGGAGGAAACAGTCAAGACTGCAGCACCCCCACCTTCCTTAAAGCACATCACAGTATTAATATTCCATCTACGTACTGTGGGAGTAGAACCCAAAGCCATCTGCATCAAGCATACTACTTGTTGTGATACTGCCACAGCTATTAACTTTGACAGCACAAACAGTGACAACCATTTGCTAAACAAAACAGACAGCCTGAGCAGCAACAAACTTCTCTTCCCTTGAAGCTCACAATTCCTTAAAAATGTATTGAAGTTCATGATCCCTCAAAAATGCACTGAACATCATAATTACTTGAAAATGCACTTAAACGCAATTCCTTGAAAATGCAGTGTAACTCATTAAGTAGTCGGGTAGTTGATATAGAGGATTCAGGATCTTGTCTCATTACACACAAACCTTACTGATGGATGGTTCATTCGTGCATGCATGTTTAACATCCACCTTACTGATGGATGGTTCATTCCATGCTTAAATCAACACATGCAGGGAAACACAGACACAAAGAGCATTATTAAAGAACCCCCTTAAAGAATATATGTAATTTTTTTTAATTAAAAAAGCAAATGTTTTGGCATCCCCCCAGAGCCAGAAGGCAATAGGTGATTGCCTAGGTTGCCTAGTGCTGGAGCCAGTTCTGTTGCTATCGGTCATTCCTTTTAGAGAGAGACAGATGTGACAATTCCTTCCTTGACAATATCTAAGAGCAGGTGGTCAATAATGTGCAGTTGGAGGTCATGGAGGTACGTATTCAAAAATAAGACATAGCACCAGTGATATGCTCACACAGGCCAGATGTAGGGAGAGATTGAGGGGGAAAGGTGGGATAGTAGAGAGGGGTGAAAGAGAGAAGGAGGAGGGAAGGGTGAGGACTTTGTGTGACATGTTTTATTCTCCAGGTGTGACGGGAGCTGTTTTCTGTTTCTTGTGTCATTTATTTTGTAATACTTATTATTCTCTGTGTTTCATCTCCTTCTCTTATATGTTGGCACATCTGGTTTTCTTTTTGCACAGCCACCTGCATATGGTAAGCACACTTTTTGTAATCTTATTAATGTACATAAGATAGATGTATATGTAAGTGAATGCTAATGTTTTAATTGCATTTGCATCTCTTAATTTTTAATATACATTTCACATAACATAAGTTTAATAACTTTTTATTCTATTTCTCTCTTTGTTGTGTTGATTACTTGCTATCATAGATGATCCTTCCAATGGAACTGTGGAACTCCTACTACCTGATGCCAGAGTATTGGTAGTCCCCGATGATGATTGCTGTGATGAAGAGGCACAGCCTGGCAGTGCAGAGGGTCAGTCTGACACTAAGGCTGTGTCTCCATCAGCCACTGCCCATATTTCTGACACAGTCAGTATGTCTATGCAATAGTTGTGAGAGAGAGGGGGGAAGGGTGGGATAGTAGGTAGGGGTGAAAGAGAGAAGGAGGAGGGAAGGGTGGGGGCTTTGTGTGACGTGCTTTATT
The DNA here is from genome assembly GCF_019279795.1 of Protopterus annectens. Classification (NCBI taxonomy): domain Eukaryota; kingdom Metazoa; phylum Chordata; order Ceratodontiformes; family Protopteridae; genus Protopterus; species Protopterus annectens. The sequence goes on from NC_056737.1 coordinate 1,614,540,740, forward strand.
CTCCAGGTGTGAAGGGAACTGTTTTCTGTTTCTTGTGTCATTTATTTTATGATACTTATTATTGTCTGTGTTTCATCTCCTTTTCTTATATGTTGGCGTATCTGGTTCTCTTTTTGCACAAGTACCTGCATATGGTAAGCACACTTTTTGTAATCTTATTAATGTACATAAGATAGATGTATGTGTAAGTGAAAGCTAATGTTTTAATTGCATTAGCATCGCTTATTTTTTAATATACATTTCACATAACATAAGTTTAATAATTTTTTAATTAACATTAACATTTTCTGCTTTTTACCCTTGTTTTGAGGCTCTGCACTAAGTGTAGAGCAGTTTAATGTATATGAAATAACACCTCATCATGTGTGTGGTGCGCCATGACAGGTACATGATAGCTTCACTTAGTGTAGCCATTCATGAAACTGGCCTTGTGAGTTCCAACACTTCAAAACAAATGCATTATTCCAACAAATAACAGTGAATTCAAAATCTTGCTGTTACACCATTTTTTGCAGGGAGATTCACCTTTACTCCTAACATTGAGATGCTGTACCCTTCTTACGGCTGTGATTTAACCCCAAAACTGCTGTAGCTCAAAGTAGGATGAATACTCCAAGGTACTGCAGTTTCAGGCTCAATATGCATTCTTAATTTGCACTTAAAGTTCTGCAATTACAGTCTCCAAAACTGCAAAGGGCATCCTACAAAATGAGTATTGCATGTTGTGGGGGAGGGTAGTTAGAAAAAATACTACAAGACGTGGTAGGGCAGGTTCTAGTTAAAGGGACAGTGTGCCAGATGATGGACAGCCTGCTAGGATTCAGACATACATGTAGATAAGTGTCTCAGCAATGAACTATATGAATACATAATAAAATGGGATAGACACAACAGCTTAGTTTAAATACAGGTGTTGCCAGTCAAGACTAGGTTAATTTATGAGAAGACCACAGCAACAAGTATGTGATTCAGATTTAGACTTGAGCAATGAGTGCAGAGCATTATTAGCATTTTCATGTTATTGCATTTATTTATTTATTTATTTATTTTTATAGGTGGCACAGTGGCACAGCAGTTGGTGTTGTTCTCTTAACAGCATTTAAGAACCAGTTTGGTTCTTTCCCAGTGTTCCTGCTGTATGGAGCCTGCTTGTCCTCTCTGTGTCAGTGTTGTATTTTGTTGGGTGACTTGGTTAGATGAATTGGTGCTTCTCCAGTATTGACAATGTGTGTGTGTGCGTGTGTGTGTGTGTGTGTGTGTGTGTGTGTGTGTGTGTGTGTGTGTGTGTGTGTGTGTGTGTGTGTGTGTGTGTGTGTGTGTGTGTTTGTGAGATAGTATATATGAACGCATCCCATGATGGATTGTTTCAGGACTAATTTAACTGTCTTGCACCAAACGAGTGTTTGGATTGGCTGCAGCCCCCTCCCATGACCCTTAATTGGATTAAGGCGGCAATCAGAGGATGAATTAATGTTTTTTTTTTCATGTTTGAAAAGTAGCACTTTTGAAAAAAAATAAAACTTTAAATTTTTGGGGGGAAATAATTGTTTCTGTGTGTGCTTTTGAGAGACAGCATAGCTATAGCTGCAATGCATTTAATAAGATGAACTCTGTGTAAGCTAACTTTTCACATTAAGGTTATGGTTACATTCATTTTAGCAACACTAATACCTAGCAGCTACAGTGCTGAGAGATACTGTAAGCTGATATACCATACAAACAGCAATGCAACTTAAATGAGTGGTACTTCATGTTTGCAGACTATTTACTTACAATATTTTGACAGTTTATCATTTTTTTCATTCCTACTACAAGTAAGCACATCTTGAAATTTTAGAAAAAGCACAGTACGTACTGTTTTATTCAGAATTTTAACCTTGGCATTAGTACATCTGGAAAAGGGTAATTTATTTGACAAATTAAGTATCAGTTTGGATAGTTTTTGCTGTTGCACAATTACGACTACTACATTTTTCTGTACAGTTGTACTAAAAAAAAAGAGAAACTGCCATTGACTGAGTACTGAGAGACTGAAAGAAGATCATTATTTTGGACAGAAGTTAACTTTCCGTTGTGTTATTTACAGTTTACTCATGAGAAAATACAAATTTGCTTAAATGCATCATACCCGAGACTTCATTTTAAAAGATGTATTCACTTTTAATGTTCTGAAGAGATAGGCACAAAAAAAAAAGATTTTAAAGAAATACGCATTTAGATATTTAGCCCTTTTACATCCTTGTATGTAAATCTGTTGAAATCAGTAATTCTCTTCCATCTTTGTTTTTAATGAAGCCTTCCTTGTTCTTTTATGCAGTTTCTACCTTTCTGTGCCTCGTATCTTACCAGGCTTGATTACAAATATAGATAGTTTGCTCAGGGATGTATAAAAGTTTTATTTAAATTTTCCTTGCCAGACTATTAAGATCATAAGCTGCTTGGTATTGTGGACAGATAATTTTAAATCAATGCAGGTAGTCATTAACTTATTTCTTCATATACTAAAAAACTTACAATGCCTCAACTGCACCAGAAACAAAACTTGACAAACAAAAAACCCTGCTATTGACAAGAAGTTAAACAAACATTAATTTCATACAGAAAAGAAATGGAACATGTTGTATGAGTGATTTCATTCTTTTAATAAAACTTCATCAGAAATATAATACATCCCTTCCGCCCTTCTTTTGTACATATAGCAAATATAGCAATCATTCTCAATAAATGAATCGGTTAATCAAACAATCAACTATATTATATATAAACATTTAATTTTTTTAGATAGCACTGTATATATTAATATCTTTTTATTATGTGAGATGAGGTTATTTTATGTTTCTTTAAAGCAATATATGACAACTTTGTGCAGGGCATATGCTTTTAAATGTTTATATATAATATAGTTGCATGATTGATTGGTTAACTGATTAAATTATTGAGAATGATTGCTACATTTGCTATATGTATAAAAGAAGGGTGGACGGGATGTGTTGTATTTCTGATGAAGTTCTAGTTTTATTAAGAGAACCTTCCATTTCTTTTCTGTATGGAATTAATGTTTATTTAGCTTCTTGCTATCAATAACAGAGTTTTTGTGTTTGTCAAGTTTTATTTCTTCATATGCAGGAAAAAGAAAACGGATCTCCCTTTACAGAGAAAAAATGGTACCTTACAGATCCAGCAAGAAAAACCCTAGCCTCATCCTATTTGTTTCAGTCATCTTATTTGCCTCACCTATACATACAAACATTAGCTTTACACTAAAATCCAAAAAAGCCTCCTGTTACAACAAAGTAGTTGAAAACACTGCATACCAAATTCACCACTGTCAAGCCTTAAAACAACCAAACTGGCTAGAGCTTAACAACTACATAGCATTCTCTCATATAGTTATGGCATTCAAACTGATATGTTACACTGAAAAATTCCCCTGCAGTAAATAGGGTTGCCACCTTTTCACATGCCCAAAGTGGGACATTTTTCATAGAAATGTGAAATTTTGCAGGACAAAACCTACTCACGGCCAGTGCAAAGGACAAAACTTCACTTTTTTTGCTGAAATAAAAGCTTATTTTTGTAACATTTGAGATGCTTATGCTATTTCAAATAATATCTATGTGTTTTAGATGCAAAATAAATTTTTATGCAACTATTAAAGAAAATGTAAGAAATATAGTTTGTCTTAAAATCCTAGGACATTTGTCATTTTTTAGGCTTTCTTGCAGGACACAACTGCCCAAAGTGGGACTGTCCCTCACAAAGAGGGACAGGTGGTAACCCTAGCAGTAAAAGATGTATTATTGCCCTACACCCCCACTAGGAACCTCCATACTGGTGATAGATGTCTACTAAGCACTACTAAAGCAAATAAACCATCCGAGGACTCACTATACTCCTGCTATAGCTCTAAACTCTAGAACAACATCATGGCACAAGTAAAATTTGCTAAACTGATAGAAAAACACTGCTAGATTCCTTACGTTGATAGATTATAAGAAATTCCACTTCATTTGAACCGTGTTACATAATTATTCAAAATATGATGCCCCCCCCAACCTGGAAAGTTTCAAAGAGCATGTAGTAGCCTTTTTATTTTTTTTTGCTTTTATTTATTTATTTATTCATTTATTTATTTATTTATTTATTTATTGAAGCTGTAGTGAAACATATTCCCAGCTTTTTAAATGGTTGTACAAAAGATAAACATGTGGTTTATCTTTTGCAGATAATAAGGATGTTTAGTTAAGTGCATGTTTTCCCATCAGCTGTAAATGGCTTTTCAGGCAGGGCTCAGACTTGAGTGACTAGTGTATGGGTAATGGCTAATAGGCAACAGCCTCTGGGATGCTTTTATTAGCCTCAAAAAAGTAAAGATGAATGTAGCATTTAGTCAGGCTGTTTGGCAAGTCCGTTGCTTTGGATAATTATGTACTCTTTTAGTTTTGTCTTTCTCCAGTCTTCTGTCTCTATTTTGGGATGCTTAAACACCAATGGAAGGCATGTGGTAAAGCAGAGAATGCAAAATGAAAATCCCATGACAGAAATGGATTCCATTATAAATCTACCTCGTATGGAATTGACTGTAGCAGATATCTCACTACTATCGAAAGGTACTAAGTGTATTCTTTCTGGGACAGACAGAATAGTTAATGGTTTAACTGATCTTAAACTCTTTATGAGTAACTTGAGTTTAAAATATTTTTTTTATTATTTTATTTTTTTACATTTGTTAACCAGGTAGTGTCCAACTGGGCCAGTAGCTTGTTTTCAGTGGAGATCCGGGGAGAAAAGCTCCAGTGAATTAACAATTTAGTTTACAAATACAAGTACTGAAAAACAAGTAATCAAGACATGGGTAATTATTAAATCACAACTTACAACAGTACAATTAACAAAGATGTTAAAGAAAAGAAACTATTAATTGTGGAAACATTATAACACACATTACAAAGAAACAAATAACTGGATCTATTGTATCATCAGGACTCTATCAGAAATATAGTCTAGTCAGTTTTAGGCATAAGGCACTGGTTGTTTGAGGTGCAGGAGCGTACAGAGTTAAGAAGGCATTTGGGAAGGAATTACCCAGGTGAAATACAGGGACAGAGCCAGTTGCTGTTAACATACCCCCGGATTCACAAAAGCTTGCACGGAGTGCAAGATTGGTGCAGGAGGCCACGCAGATAATATGTCTGCCGTGCAATCCAGGAACAGCCTGCAGGGGCGTGCATAAGCGCTCCTGCACTAATCCTGCACAGACTAAGCCCTGGTATACAAATCATCCCATTTGCAGGTGAAAACCATGCAAATGCTGTGATTTTGCAATCCAGGAAGCTTGCAACAGTCCGTGCAAGACTAGTGCTATCCGCAGAAATGTACTTGGTTAGCAACCGAGTACATTTCTGCAAAATTCAAAATTGAGCTATGACAGCTCCAAATAAAGGCTGCATATTATTGAGGAAGCATGCCAACGGCCAATTATAAGGCCATTGGCATTGCAAATAATACAAAAAATAAAAAAAACAACTTTTATTATTTTTTCACCGGTCTCAGCTGTTAAAGCATAGGGCAGCGGTGCACAAATGGGATCGGGGGGGAATATAAGAAAATAAACCTAAAATAAGCATTCTAACTAAAATCAGTATTCTGCCATGCAAGTCAGTGGCAGGCAGAAGACAACCTGGCCAGTGAGTAGTGGTTGCTAAGTGGGGAGGCTCAGTGTGAGATTTGTAACTATGCATTAGCAGGCATTCCTATGCAAATGAGGGGAAGTATAGTGAATCCCAGTTTTCCCCAGGATGTGAGTCAGGTCCCAACAGTGTAAGAGTATGAATAGCTGGGTGCAAGACTAGGAGGTAGGTGACATCATGGGGGCAGTGTCAGACATCCTGTAAGCAGATTGGAAGCCTGTGGCTCAGGTTTTTCCTAGCTTAGCACAGCTAAACTAGGGGGTGTGTCTAAACCTGCCTAGCACTCTTTACAAAGTGTAAGCGGGTGTGCCGTGCACCAGGTTTTACAGGAAGAAAAAAGAAGTTAAACCAGGAAATAGCAGCACTGTGCACATGTGAGCACTCTGTTTGTGCAACACGCCCCTGGGCTTAAACAGGGAGGCAATGGGAAGGGAAAACAGCAGTAGGAAGGTAATCAAGGAGAACTAGCATAGCTGGCAGGTGAAATGTATCAGAATCAGCCAATTACACAGGCAGCAAACCAGCCCAGCCCAACACACCACTATAAACTATGCAAACACTTTTACCCCTTGTTTTTTCTCAAAAACTCTGCACCACCGGTGTATACGAACGGGGAAATTTTACAAAATGAAAGCAAGAGAAAAAATGTTAGGGGCTGCTTTTGCTATCATAAACCAGCATGTGCAAGAGGCTGAGGGTGGTGAGGATGTGAATGCTGATGACCAACACACAGTGAGGAGGAGGAGAAGAGTGTACAGACCCAGGGAAACCTACCAGGGGCTACATGAGCTGGAGATAGTGGAGTACTATAGGGTGGACAGGGACCTCCTTCAGGATATTGTTGAGCTGTGCCGACCACACCTCAGACACAGAACCAACAGAGGGGAACCCATCCCAGTGGAAACCAAGGTATGTGTAGGCTTAAGAATACTAGCCACGGGTACCTTCCAAAGGCCAACTGGGGATATCATGGGGATCTCACAGGCACCAGCATCCAGGGTACTCCACCAGTTCCTGGATGCCATGACAGCACATGCCGGTAAGCACATATATTTCCTCAGCACCCGTGAGGCGTTGGCCAGCAATATGCGTCTCTTCCAACAAATAGCAGAATACCCTGAAGTAGTGGGTGCTATAGACTGCTTGCGCATACACATAAAAGCACCACCCCATGAGCAGGGCAGGGTCTACATAAACTGCAAGGGCTTCTCCTCCATCAACTGCCAGGTCATGTGCGATGCCCAGGGCATTATAATGATTGTGCTGGAAGCCCTGGGAGCTATCACAATTCCCACATCTTCCATCTAACATAGTTGTACCAGAGATTTGCCAGTGGGGCCATCCCATATGGCCACCTAGTGGGGGATGCTGGTTATGCACTGGAGCCATGGCTAATGACACCTATCAGAAATGCACACACATCTGAACAAGAGCTCCATTATGAGGCACACGCACAAACAAGAATCATAATAGAGCATGTGTTTGGGATGCTCCAGTCACAGTTCTTGTGCCTGGACACATCTGGTGGAGCCTTGCAGTACTCTCCAGCTACATGTACCCAAATATTCATGGTATGTGCCATGCTACACAACATGAATCTGCGGAAGCAGCTGCAGCAGGAACAGCACAAGGCAGGGCCACACAGCCCCCCTCCATTGCCAATGCCAGCACAGGCACAGAGTGACTCGGAGGAGGAACAACCTGAGCCTGTGCCTGTAGGCAGAAGGAGGCAGGCACAGAATGCCTTGTCTTTGGCAAAGAGGCAATGCATAGCACACACACTGACACAGTAGGAACCCAGAAAATGGAAACTCTCTCTGACTTGCACATACAGTAAAAGGGATACCAAAAAGGACACCACCTGTGCTTTACCATGTATAGGGAGTGTACTATGTGCATCTGACATAGTCAGCCCTCAAGCACCATCCTCAATACTGGCACAGCCATGAGGTAAGTCACCCTTCCTATCAATCACTGAATGCAGTAGTATGGTCTGCTAGTTGTATCAATGGTATGGATGTGAACATGCAAGGAAGGGAATTGGGTGGCTGAATGAGATGGCAGCAGATAGTGGACAGCTATATGGGCAGCATGAAACCATAACTAATACTGGTGTCAGCAAAGTAGGCAGTAACAGACAAGGTGAAAAAACCCACTGCAGGACATGTGCTGGCCCAAATGTGTGTCCATAGGGCACACACATGCATGTCATGGAGGTTCACATACCCAACAACAGTCCCACCCAGCCAGCAGAACAAGTGTAGATGCTAAGGACCTCAAGGTATGGCAATGGAGATCAACCCCCCCCCTCCAGACCTACACAGAGTATAACAGGTCAGGAAGTGGGATGTCATTCATGAAGGGTAGGAAGCCTGAAATGGCAATGTAGGTCAATAAAACATATAAACTGTACTATACTGATATGCCTGTATTCCGCAGGATAGGTCAGAATACAGATTTAAAAGGAATTCAACAGACTACCAGAAATACCAGTGCGGTCAAAGCAAATGTCCACAGTTGGCATGTGTGCCCTCCCAAACCCTATGTACACATGTATTAGCATCCATGTGTTGGAGTGATAACAGTGAGCACAGAGTACCTGTGCTTGCCAAAGTAGAAGGATGGATTGTTTCATGTGTACAATATGCAGAGCTCTGAGTGTCAGGTTGATGTGTGGAGGCCAACAGGGTACCTGAAATATCAATGGGTATAGCAAAAATTTCTACAATTGTCAGGTGTGACCCCCAATCCTATGTAGTATAGCAGTAGCATCTATGTGTGGGTAACACAGCAGCAGAGCACAGAGTACCTGAGCTGCCCCAATTATAATGATGGAATGATGCATGTGTACAATATGCAGAGATCTGAGTGTCAGGTTGTTGTGTGGAAGCCAACAGAGTACCTGACATACCAGGTGGTTGTAGGACATGTCCACAGTTGGCAGGTGTGCCCCACCAACCCTATGTAGAAATGTATTAGCATGCATGTGTAATAACAGTGAGCACCGAGTACCTGCGCTGGTCAAATCAGCAAGATGGATATTCGCATGTCTACAATAGGCAGAGCTCTGTGTGTTAGGTAGTTCTGAGTGGTATGCTGTGTGAAAGTGTTCAGCAAATAGCCATGGATGGTGTGCCCTGGTGTCCAGTGGTCAGTACTGCTGATGACTGGGCCATGTCCACAGAACTGCAGTGCCAAACAGACTGGTATCCCAGCATGACATGTTGCAGCAGTAGAACATATGATTTGTACAGATGTCATAACTGTCACCATAAGTAAGATGGACACAGCATGAGTGCTGGCCCAGATGTACACACAGTACATGGGTGGAAGTGCCATAGAGAGAGACTGTGTAACATTTCACAGTGAAATGGAGACACCCTCCATTCGTACATACAGGTTCATAGCACATTAGTTGGTTGTGTAGTATGGGGAACTAAGATGTATTGTGGGCAAACACTGGCAGACCACAAAAGGCAGAGGTATGATGTATGTAGAAGCTGCTGGTGTCCACCCACTAGCCACCATCAGGGGAAAGGGCCATGTATACCTGTGAGGCAGTTGCAAGTAGCTACCCTAGCACACATGCAGCCAGTCCGGCCCAACATCAGCTTCAGGTAATACACAGGCCACCTCCCTGCTGCTGTGAATGAGTATAATATGATCCCCACATTACTATGTGAATACTCACAGAATGCAGCATGCTGAAGACGTGTCCCATGCAGGTGTGTTGATAGCTGTAAGATGCACCCTGCCAGCATCCACACTAATGGATTGATAAGGACAGAAACAATTGCCATCACCACCTTGCACACCTATCCTGTTAACCCAGGGGAATACATTGCCTTGCAGCCTGGGTCTGTACAACTGACAGAATGCACTGCCTGCTACAGATAGCCTGCATCAGTACCCAATGCTCCACTGTGTCACGCCCATACCGCCACTGAATCTTACCCCATGGACCACCACATAATGACAAAACACAGTCCACAGAACACAAATGCAAGGACATGTTGACAAATCCCAGTAGTATGTCCATCATGTTCCAATGCATGAACTGTGGACCAACCTGTACATGCTGCTGGGATGGAGTGGCAACTATAGGCATACCTATCAGATATCATGTGCATATGGTAGGAAGAGGACAGATTAACGGGGGGGGTGTAGCATTGCCACCATGGAGTGTGTGAAGGGTGAAACCCTGATGTGTGCACATACTTATCATGGCTGCAAACACCGGGATGGGTGGCCACACACCTGCTTGCAAACCAAATTGTGAAGGGTTAATGAACAGAATAATGAGCCCTGCCTCTGGATAACCTCAATGAGTCTGAATACCTGGGAGGTATGGCCACAGCATGATATGGCCATCCTGTCATGGTGATAATTTTACAGGCATGGGACCCACAGCCAGAATAGCACCAAGGTGCTGGACCATATACACAGACCCATCAGCAAGTGTCTGCAGTTTCCACGCCAGAATGACATGAGTGTGCATGAATATGTAGGTTGCACACCACATTACTGGACAAAGCTGCATTCAACTTGTAATCCCCAGGAACCTACTTACAGCAAAGATGTATACCTGTCAGTAGTTAATGACGTAAAACATCAGAGGGTAAAACACCACATATCACTGAGTATCCCTGCCAACACCAAAAACATGTAGCAGAAGCACCACAGACGCAATTAGCAACAATCTCACTAGCCTTTGCCCAATGTCGACCCACATTGTCAGCCAATCTACAGATATCCTGCAGAAGCAGGTTACTAGCTGTAGGTGTAGAGCACAAATACCTGCACTGGAGTACAACCTACCTGGAATGGAGTCACGCATGCAATACAGACACTCATACTGGGCATGTTCACACACTTAGAGAAGTGAAGGCCATGTCAGAAAACAAATTACAGAAGGGTCATACTGGGCATGTTCACAAACTTAGAGAAATGAAGGCCATGTCTGGAAAAAGCTGTGGACTATACACAGCAGTCAGTCACATATGTCTGTGCAAACACTCCACATTACACACCAGTCAAGCTCTGCACACACAACGGATGAGAATATGCACATATATCCAAGGGCAGCACACTATAACAGCCCAGACATACACATAATAGATGTGGGAAGAGAGTGACAAACAGTGACAGACAGCTCTTCTCTTATGAGGCCTGTCCCACACAGCACACTCCCATTTTGCAAAAACATATGATGTGCAAATGTCCATTACTGTACACAATTGCCCCTGGTAGCCTTCCAGTCAATACACCTTTCATTGTCTTTCTTTGACAAGCCTGCTGATGTCATTCCCTGTGAAATACACTTTTGGTGAAGGAGTGGACCCTGATGTGTGGAGTACCTCAGGGTTCACTCCTGGGACCGCTCTTGTTTGGCATCTACTTCTCTGAACTACAGGCCAACACTAAGGGACTCTGGCTAACAAAGCTCGCAGATGACTGCAAACTGGGAGCCATTATTGAATCCCTAAATGATGTGAATACTCTGCAAAAGGGCCTTACAGAAACAGATGCTTGGTGCCAGAGCCATGGGCTCAAGCTCAATGTCAAGAAATGTATAATTATCCCCTTTGGGAAAAAACATGTACCCATGAATTATAACATAGGTGGCAGTACACTAAACACCAAAAGTATGATGAGACTTAGGGACACAGGTGGACAGTGGTCTCACCTTCAATAACCACATCACCATAACAGTCAGAAAATCCTTCTATGTGGCACACCTCATCACTAAGGGCTTTTCATCCAGAAAAAAGGAAGTCATTGCCCCACTGTACTCATCCCTAATTAGACCCATAATAGAATACAACACCCCATTTGGTATGTACCTCTCAAGACATTTGCAATAACTGGAAAGGCCACAGAAATACCTCACTAAAAGAATCACAGGCCTAAAGCAGATGCCCTATGCTGACCACCTCAAAAAACTCCAGCCATACTCTGTCGCATATCGTCTACTCCGAGGCGATCTCTGCTTAACATATAAGGCCATGTCAAACCCAGAGCTGTTGGACATGCTACACTTAAAGAAATCCCAGTCCCTCAGAGCCACATGCTCCAGGGATCTAAATCTTGTCATCACAATAAACAAAACATGCTGGAGGGATAGGTTCCTGACACAGAGACTCCCCAGACTCTGGAACAGACTGCCCATACATGTCAAGCAGAGTGCCTCTTTGGCCCTCTTCAAAAGGAACCTTGATGATTGGATGGGAGAAAGGAAATTCACCCTGAGGATCAGGACAGTCGTCCTGCTAGACAGGGGTCCAGAGAAGTAAATAGTGTGGGAAGAAATAGCCAGGGAATTGTTATGGCTAGGCTAGTATAGGCCCTAGAGTCGATAGCCTAGTACCAACCTATGAACCTATGAACCTATGAGTATCCCAATCATCTCTGTGGCATGTTCTGTAACTGTATAATGCTCTAATGTGCTGTAGTAGTTAGGTAGGTGTTCTAATCCCATTCATGGTAACTATGAGTGTGCATATGTGTAGGTCCCAATGCTTTTGAGGACAGTCAGTACACCTGTCATTGCCCTTCTTTGACAAGCCTGCTGATGTCATTCCCTGTGAAATACACCTTTGGTGAAAGAGTACCCCAGTAATCTTCGTGATGTGTTCTGTAAATGTGTAATGCTATAATGTGCTGTAATAGTTAGATAGGTGTTATAATCCCATTCATGGTAACTAGGTGTGTGTCTGTGCATATGTGTAGGGCCCAATGCTTTTGAGGATAGTCAGTACACCTGTCATTGCCCTTCTTGGACAAGCCTGCTGATGTCATTCCCTGTGAAATGCACCTTTGGTGAAGGAGTATCCCAGTAATCTCCATGATGTGTTCTGTAACTGCGTAATGCTCTAATGTGCTGTAGTAATTACATAGGTGCTCTAATCCCATTCATGGCAACTGTGAGTTTGTGTGTGTGCATATGTATAGGACCCAGTGCTTTTGAGGACAGTCAGTGCACCTGTCATTGCCCTTCTTTGACAAGTTTGCTGATGTCATTCCCTGTGAAATACACCTTTGGTGAAAGAGTACCCCAGTAATCTCCGTGGCACGTTCTTTAAGTGTGTAATGCTCTAATGTGCTGTAGTAGTTAGGTAGGCATTCTTGTCCCATTCATGGCAATTGTGCATATGTGTAGAGCCCAATGCTTTTGAGGACAGTCATTGCCCTTCTTTGACAAGCCTGCTGATGTCATTCCCTGTGAAATACACCTTTGGTGAAGGAGTATCCCAGTAACCTGTGATGTGTTCTGTAACTGCGTAATGTTCTAATGTACAGTAGAAGTTCAGTAGGTGTTCTATTCCCATTCATGGCAACTGTGAGTCTGTGCATATGTGTAGGACCCAATGCTTTTGAGGACAGTCAGTACACCTGTCATTGCCCTTCTTTGACAAGCCTGCTGATGTCATTCTGTGTGAAATACACCTTGGGCAAAACAGAATCCCAGTAATCGCCGTGATGCATGCTGTAACTGCATAATGCTGTAGTGTGATAAACTAGTTAGGTGGGGGTTCTATACCCAGACATGGTATGTGTGAATGTTTGTGTGTTTTCTTTGGGGAGCAATGCTTTTGAGGCCATTCGCAGGCACTACGACCTCCATTGCCCAACTTTGGCATGTCTGCTGACATCATCGACTGTGAAATACACTTTTGTGGAAAGATATCCCATTAATCTCTCTGGCACATGCTATAACAGTGTAATGCTGTAGTGTGATGAACTAGTTAGGTAAAGGGTTTAATTCCCAGGCATGGTAAGTGTGTGTTTGTAATACATAATCTGTGTGGAGGTGGCTGTGACTGTGTAACACCTGGACCCATTGAGGAGCCGGTTTTGTAATTTTCCAATATAGTGGCCATATTATATGTCACAATGTCCACCTTACAAGGATGACAGATGTCAATCAGCGGAGATGCTGGGGTGCCAATCCACACCCCTACATGTGATACAAGGCCTGGTGAACAAAGTAAGAAACCCTAGTATTACACAGAGTACACTATGAACCTGTGTCTCATACACAAACACAGTTGCCTAGACAACTACCGCTATGTTGGTAGTACCCTGCATACTGTTCACAGATAGCAAGCATGGTGTGACTGCAGTAGGCTACAGAGGGCATGGCACCCTGTCCATCAGTGCAATAGGCACATAACTGAAGGCAGTGCCCCTTCACTATGTTCCCCAATGGATGCCTACAACATCTGTGGTGCCATCAAATGTCATCCACAAAGGACTGTCCATGAGCACACCCTGCCACAAGAGTGGCACATGTGATAATGACAATATGTGTACATAACGTGGGCCTGGCAATCCAGGTACACTTACACATGTCACTGTACATGAATGTGGGATGTGTGCACATCCCAGACAACGTCCATGTCATGGACTATAGAACACATACATTGCAAGCATTGCACAGCCCTGGCCACACACAATACTAACCCAGGTGACAGTATGGTGACAGGATGGTGAATACAATACCCACATGTGTGGGACATTCCAGACACTACACACCTGATCCACATGGCAGACCATTGTCATGTGGCCTGATGCCAAGGTATACCCCTCACCTAGCCTTGTACAGCCTTCTGGCACAGCCAACAACTACACACCTGTGAAGCAATGCACACATGCACATCAGTACTGGCACCCTGTGTATGGTGTATGATGCTTCCAACCACATTCACACCTGATACAACTCCCATTGGCATACTGAAGCAGTCCAACTGATGTCAGACACCTTCACATGCCCTTTGCCCATAGTACAGCACCATAGCTCCTGTGGTGCATGTGATACCTGTGCAGTACTGTATTATGGTAAAATAACTAGGAAGGGAGTGTATTCCTGACCCTGGCAAGTGTGGCAATGTGTATGAGCCCCTTAGAGAGTGTGCCTGTGTTGCTGCTGATACCGGTCAATGTGGACAGGCACTTGTGCTACACCTACCGTATCTGTACAATATCACTGTTGCAGATGTCACTCACCCACACATATATTTTTGGATAGCTCACCAACTCATAGACTATGTGGTGCATCCAATAACTGCATGCATATGTGATGGTAATGCATTGTCAGTCAGGGGTTTGAATCCCTGTACTGGTATGTGTGTTACACAAACATGCTTCAGTTTTACTTGCCCACACCTTCCCTGATGTACTTTGCCTCTGTCTGTCCCTCCCACACCCTCCCTGGTGGATGTGGATATGTACACCTGCTCTGTTTAGGCAGCAGCTAGTGTTTTGTAAGTGTTGGTCATGGCCTCTGCACCAATTGCAATCCTCCTCTAGCTGACTGAATGTGTCACAGCTGTGGTAACATTCCCATAGCCAATTGCATGGAAGCACACTACAATATCAATGAACATCATGTTAGTGTTGGTGTTGGGATGTGATATTCACTGTGAGTGGAACCTAGATCTGGTGTTTGGCATAATCACAGATGGGTTTGGGATTTACCTTCAACATACACTGTGGAAAAAGGCCAACAGACAGGAGAGGATGTGCCAGATATGACTACAAAATGTAAGTTTTGCTGTTCTTAATTTAGAGTACTGTCGGTTTAACAGGGTGTGTGTGGTTATGGCTAGTCTGCCTGTTGTAAGATCTGTCATGACAGTGCAATGTTTGTGAGGAAACAACCATCTGTAGGGTCATCTGGAGACTGGTTAGTGTGTTAAATCTTTTGTTTCTTGTGTTACTCACAGAACACCTGTCTGAGAATGGCAGAAGCAAAGTGTGAGGATTGCAGCCAGTACATGGTGACAGCCACGAGAGTTACTAACTTCATATCCCAGATTGGACATACTTCACAAAACACAGTGGTATGACAGTAAATGTCTGAGGTTACTACAGCACCATGCCAATATTCTGCCAGTGTTCATAACATTACTCACATGTCTGTCACCCTTTGTACATATGTCATGCAGGATATGTGCATGTGTTCCCCTTGCTCTGCAACTGTTCTAGATCTGGTGTCTTATGGTAATGGGAATATCTATGCATGCTGTTAAAAGTAATTCTGACTGCTGCTGATTATTACTGGCCCTTATCTGTTGTAAAATGGCAACACTATAGCCCATATGGGAATGCTGAAGTCAGTCGACCCACCTGTCCCACCTCAGCTGGCCATGGCACCAGGCACCAGCAGGTCTGGGTCCCAGCCTGGGACCTCCTCTCCATTGTCCATGCATGCATAACCTTTGGGTGGAACAGCTGCAGGTGATGGTGCTTGGCTTCCTCCTGGGAGTGGGGGAGGACAGGAACCTGTCACCCGCCATCAGGTCCAGTCCATGGTGTGTAGGGATCTCGGCAAAGAGTTTCAAGATCATTTACACCAGCTTGAGGGCTGCATGGTACAATCAGAGGGTGAGCCTGCACCTCCTACCTAGCCCTCAGCACAGCCACCTTTGGGGACATGTAGGTGCAGTGGTGACTGCCCATGGGTGGGGACCTCAATCCCACTATTTCCATTTGGGGGGTCATGGGCTTCCAACTTCAAAACACCCCTCCCCGTCCAAGGTGTTCCCCCACATGTGTCATATACTACCCCTGCATGCTGTCTTGTCTGTCTTTTCTGTCATCCTACCCAACCTATCCTCCCCAAGCATACTTACTCTCCTTCCCCAACATCCCACTCGCACCTTAAAATAAGGGTAATCTGTTCCCAAATAATATCTCGCCACATACATAGCTGTCCATTCCGCACACATGTCCACTGGGCACATGTAATGTGGTCTAATTGGCATCACAACATATTATTGTTGTCCTCACCCCTGTCTCAGGGGTTTGTGTGAAAAACTACCTCCAACTTCAGTGCATATGCACAGCTGTTGTAGAAGAAATGGGCAGCTATGGACCTTCCGTACACCCTTCCTGCACATCCCTAGCTATTTTCCATACTGTCTTTCCATCTTTGTGCCCATTTTTCACCATTGTCCTGTCAACCCTTTTTTTCTTTTCTTTAAAGGAAATTAGCCCGGGGGTAAGTGAAAGTAAGCACTTTTAAGCATTAGTACATGGCTTTGCATGGGTTTGCAAGACAGTAAGCACTGCGTATACAAAGTAAGCAATTTTGAGGCAAACTTGGTGTAACCGAATATTACCGGCAGTTAGCATTGCTTACTGATGCGCAAATGCACGCAAACCCACTTACAACTGCTTAAAAGTGCCTTAATCACCCTGTATCTGACCACCCTTGTTCTGCCCAGCAACAAAAAACAGCCTCTGCAAGATTCGAACCCAGGAGCCTGCACACCATAGTCAATGTAATTTGCCACTAAGCAACCACAAATATACATAACACTGATGTTTTCATAAACATAGCATCCAGCAATACCATTCATCAGTACGGGAAATGTATTGAGATATGTAGATGTATGTGTGTGTGTCTATATATTTATAACTAAATAGATATACACATATCTATACATATTTACATATAGGCATATACATACTGCATACATCCAACACTCGCACGCCTAGACCCATAATTTCATACCCATGGTTCCCTCACCCTACCCCCATGCTCCTAGTCCACAGTAGTCCTCTTTTCTACAGGTTTCAGCCGAATCTAAGCACACCACTACACATTGCCCACTCTCCACTTCTGGGGACAAATCACATAAGTTGTCTCGACCCATGGATCTTCCGGCTTCCCCGAATATTTAGCCCACGAACATACATACCCTTCCTTGTTTACCTTTGAGGCATGGTATGTTACTCCAAAGACTCTTTTTTGCAGAATTTTTGAGGTCGGCCCACCAGGGACAAACATGGGTTTTTTTTCAAGATTAGACTTAGCAGGTTGACACTGTTTCTCCCACTGGTAGTATCCTGGTAGTAGTCTGGGAAGCAGTGCTGTGCAATGCTTAGTGGTGCTTCATATTTGATTTGCATGATATTTGCCTTTTGGCATTGATTTCCTCTTCATTACATGTTATATATGTGTCTTGTATCCTTGATTCATGTGTACGTACACTGTATGGGGTCCTGGGAACTTCAACACTTTATTACAATAACACCTCACATCTGGACTTACTGCAGTACTCCAGTTCACATATTTATGTTATGTAGCAGGTTATACAACATCACACTGTATATAAATCCATTGCACATGTTCAGCTTGATTTTCCTATGGTGCGGATTTGTTTGTTGGAACCACATTCTTTCATAATGCTGTGATGACATATTGGTTTACTACTGTGACTATAGTACAGAGAGTGCTGGGTTCACATCCTGCAAAGGCTGGCTACTTTTATTTCTGGACAGAACAGCAGCTGATGCATACAAAGTGATTAAGGCACTTTTAGGGAATTGTAAGCGTGTTTGCGTTGGTTTGTGAAAAGGTAAGCAATGTTAATCTCCGGTTACATATGCTTAGAGACAGTTGACTTCAACATTGCTTACCCTCTGTGCGCATTGCTTAACCCCGCTTACACCTGCTTACTACTACCTTATTCAGTATGACACTAACTCTTCACATATGCATTTCTTGTGGTATTCCAGTTTATATATGTATGCTATTTAGTGGG
This sequence comes from Protopterus annectens, assembly GCF_019279795.1. Classification (NCBI taxonomy): domain Eukaryota; kingdom Metazoa; phylum Chordata; order Ceratodontiformes; family Protopteridae; genus Protopterus; species Protopterus annectens. The sequence continues at coordinate 1,614,558,981 of NC_056737.1, forward strand.
TTTTGCAACAAAACTATTGGTTATAATGTGCTTTGCCATGTAAAATACACTGTGCTGCAGTGGGACTTGAACTGGGAATGCCTGCTTATTGGGTGGATGCTCTGCCCACTACACTATTGCTGTTCTGTTGCATTGGCATACTTCTACCATGGTTTCTTCCCCCGGCCCCCACACTCCACATACACAGCATCCATCCATTCTCCAGTTGTTAGCCCAGCCATATGACACCTCCACACATTGCCCTCTCTGCACGTCTTGGTACTCCTCCAGTATACTGTCTCGACCCAAGCTTCTGCAGGTTCTTCATCCGTTTAGTCCATGTATGTACAAGCCTTGCCCTGACGGTAATCTGATACTGGTGCAGATATCGATGTTACTCACAATTTTTGGTTTGTCCCGCCAGGGATGGACCTGTCAATATTAGACTTAGCTGGTCTACACTGTTTCTCTCACTGGTAGCATCCTGCCAGGGGTTCAAGAAGTAGTGATTTGCTCACACACCTGGCCAGCCTCATCTCCCGGTTCCGCAGAACCGACGCACCCGGTGTGACATTCTGTGCATGAAGCACACCCACACTCCCCCACGGCATGCACTGTTTTTTATTATTCTCTTCAGTATTATGTAAGACTACTGTTCTCACAGTATGATTGGACAGGCACTGTGTTTTGATACACATAGACTGCTCAAAATACTGTGATTGAGCAATGCACATGGTTGCTGGTATTAATCTACATACATTTCCTATACTGTTGAATGACTGTGCTGGATGATATGTTTCTGGTAACAGCAGCTGTATGTGTATCTGCCATGGCTTAGTGGTAACTCACTTTGACTATAGTGTGCAGGGTCGGGGGATTGCAACCTGGGAGTGCAGATTATTTTGTTACTGGGTACGATGAGCGCTGTTGGCTACAGGGTGACTAAGGCACTTTTGAGCATATGTAAGTTAGTATGTGCTGGTTTGCACGAGGGTCAGCAATGCTGACCTCCGGTTACGGCATCTTACACTAAGTTAGCTTCTACATTGCTTAACCAGTGTGGGCATTGCTTACTGCTGCCCAAACAGGCTTAATCCCAGTTACTCCCACTGACCCCCATGCTACTTTATGTATTTATTATACATTTGTTAACTGGGACAATCCGACTGGATGCTTGTCCATTTTCAGTGGTGGCCCAGGGAGTAGAGCTCCACAGTAAAACCCAGCTACTCATTACAAGTAATACAGAGGTGCTCACATTCATAGAGAGTAACAGACTTAACATGGCTAAATGTATTATTCATGCTTAGTTTACGTTAACATGTCAGTATTATTCATGCTTAGGTCTGGTTTACATGTCAGGTATGACTGTAAGATGAAGTTAGATTTCAGTTTAACAGTTCTGGATAGATTACACTCAGGAATTCTGGTTAAGTTTAGTTATTCCATACCTGTGTGGTAGAGTAGGAGAGAATAGTGAAGGAGTAGGTAGGTAGGTAGAGGGGGAGACATTATAACTGTATAGTAAGCTGTGGGAATACTTGGTAGGGGAGCAATAGGGAAAGTTTAAAGGATGTTGGGATTTGTATGTTTGGCAGGAGAAGAGGTGTCAGTTTCAGTAGTTTATGTAGGGGTATAGAGTGTAAGGTGGGTGGGGGGATTTAGGTGGTGAGCATGTGCTGATCCAAGTGTGCTTGAGGTGTTCCTTCAAGTGTTATTTACATGTGTTCTTTGACACAGCTGAGGTAATACATGTGGGTAGGGAGTTCCAGATTCTGCCAATATAGTTTGGAAGAAGGTGTCACCTACTTGTAACTTTAAACATTAATGGAAAAAAGGGGTTGATAGGTAAGTGGTGTTAAAGGGGCACGAAGAGGGAAAGATAGTAGGGGAAATAGCCAGGGATGTGCAGGAAGGTTGAAAGGAAGGTCCACAGCTGACCATTTCTTCTACAGCAGCAACTGTGCATATACACTGAAGTTGGAGGTAGATTTGGACACTCACACCCCTGGGTGGGGGTGAGGACAACAATAATAAATTGTGATGCCAATTCGAACGGCTTACATGCCTAAAGTGGGGTGCTGTGACTATGTGTTCTTTGGTGTTATTTAGTGGGTTTTGCAACAACACATCTGGTTATACTGTACTCTGTCATGTGAAATAGACTGTGCTGCAGTGGGACTCGTACCAGGAATGGCTGCTCGTTAGGTGACAGCTCTGCCCAATTCACACTATTGCTTACATCCATGAGGCAGTCCAGTTAGGACCACTCCAGCCATGAGGCAGTCCAGTTAGGACCACTCCAGCCAACACCTGCACACCTCGACCCATAATTTCATACCCATAGTCCCCCCACCCTCCTCCTCTACACCACTCATCCTTTCCCTGGGTGGAGGTCGGGTCTAACCACACCACTACACACTGCCCACTCTCCACTTCTCGGGACCCATCTCGTACATTGTCTTGATCGATGGGTCATTAGGATTTCCCAACCTTGTAGTCCGAGTACATACACGCCCTGCCTTGATGAGTCATTGTACGGACGGGACTCCAATTACCCAGTAATTTTTGGGTTGTCCCACAAGAGATGTTCCTGTCTTTGTTTCTAGATTAGACTTAGTGGGTCCACAGTGTTTCCCCCACTGGTTATATCCTGCCTGTCGTTTGGGGAGCAGTGGATTGTTTACTTCTTTTGTGTGTTTGTTTGTATGTTTCCCCTGTTTGGCTGGGCGGGGTAATGGTACATGTTACACATATGTTGATTGGGCCCCTCACCCCCATTGGTGGTGCCTGTGATCATATGTCATTCTTATGTGCTGTATCATATCATAGATATATATCTGTGTATAGATACACACACACACACACACACACACATATATATATATATATATATATATATATATATATATGTATATATATATATATATATATATATATATATATATATATATATATATATATATATATATATATATATTGCTGTATATATATATATATATATATATATATCTAACGACATGTGGATGTATGGTTGTCTGCATATGTATATATCTATATGTGGGTATTTATATATATGTATGTCTATATATGTCAACATATGTACTACAGACAGGGAGAGGTATATATCTGTTTAGTTATGGATATATATACACAAACACATACATCTACATATTTAGCTATATGTCCTGTAATGTTGACTGGTGTTGCTGGATACTATGTTTGTGGAAACGTCAGGGGTATGTGTGGCTTTGTGGTTAATCACATTGCCTGTGGTATGCAGGGTCCTGGGTTTGAGCCTTGCAGGAGATGTTTATTTTGTTGCTGGGCAGAACACCAGCCATTGGATACAGAGTTATTAAGGCACTTTAAAGCAGTTGTAAGCGGGTTTGCATGGAGGTAAGCACTGCTAACTTCCGGTTACAATGTCTTACACTCAGTTAGCTTCTAAATTGCTTAACCTGTGTAGGCAGTGCTTACCCCTGCGCAAACAGGCTTACACCCGTGTGTGCTTCCCGTATACCTGATTTAGACGTTCCTATTAGGTTTTGTATGCATACCGGGCAACCTTGTGTGTCACATATGCTTTGCGATACCTACAAATAAAACTGTTAGTATAAACAAAGTCACACGTGAAGTCTATTGTTATTACCAGGGAAACATTTGTCCCATGTGGGACAACCCAAAAATTGGGTATTCTACTTTCCTCTAAAACCATGGCTGCAAAGGTACGCATGGCTATGTGCATGGACTACAGCATGTGGCAGATCTAGGATACTTGGGTCGGGACAATGTGCAGGATGAGTCCCGAGGGGAGGAGGAGTGGAGGGTGGGTAATGTGTGGTGGTGTGGTAGCCATGGGCTGATAACCAGGGAAGGGATGGTGGCTGTGTGTGTTGAGTGGGGGGAGCGGAACTGTGGGTAATGAATGTATGAGTCGAGGATAGCCTGGGTTAGATGAGCCTGTACTGGTTGGCCCACCTAGTGTGTGGGGAGAGGGGAATGTGATATAAACATGTGAAACATAAAAGAAAACTAATTTAAATCCCTATTTAAATGAAACACTTACAATAAAATGAACTTGGTTGTGTATTGCAGGGCGGACATGTTTGGCTGGGGGGGTATGCTAATCCGTACGAGACGTATATTATTTGGGGCCTCTCGACCCCATTAATGGTGCATGGGGATATATATGTTTCTGTTAATCTACCATTGTTATCTACAGATGTCTGGCCATATATACCTATATGTGTATATATATTTGCTTACATATTTCTAACTATGTCTGTATATACCTACATAGATATAGATCTGCGTACATATATGTAACTTTCTGTGTATATGTGGACATGTAGGTGTTGACATATATATGTGTAGATTTGTCGGCATTTGCATGTATATATGTTCATATATTTGTATATGTATATATTTCTAGAAATATGTGTATATATATATATATATATATATATATATATATATATATATATATATAAAACTACATATATAGATATGTTGTATCCGTTTAGATAGCAATATATTTACAGACACACACATTCAACTAGATGTAGGTATACATTCTCTGTACTGCTGCATGACTGGGCTGGATGTTATGTTTCTGAAAATAGGTTTATGCATATCTGGCATGGCTTAGTGGTAAATCAGTTTGTGTATAGTGTGCATGGTCCTGCGTTTGAGACTTGTAGAGGCTGTTTATTTTGTTGCTGGGCAGAACACCGGCCATTGGATACAGAGTGATTAAGGCACTTTAAAGCAGCTGTACGTGGGTTTGCGTGGGGTTACACTGAGGTAAGCACTGCTAACTTCCGGTTACAGTGTCTTACACCCAGTTAGCTTCTCCTTTGCTTAATCTGTGTAGGCAGTGCTTACCTACATGAAAACATACTTAAACATGCTTACTAGTGCTTACATATGCTTACTACTGCTTATCTGTGCTTATACATGCTTACTACCGCCTTATTCATTATGATACTGACTCATCACATGTGCATTTCCTGCAGTACTGCAGTTCATAAATATATGTTATTTAGTGGGTTTTGCAATACAAATATTGGTTATAACATGCTTTGCCATGTAAAATAGACTGTGCTGCAGTGGAACTCAAACCAGGAATGCCTGCTCATTAGGCAAATGTTCTGCCCCCTATACTATTGCTGTACTGCTTCATTTACTTATTTCTTCCCTATTATCCTCTTCAACCTTTTAAGCTGCTTTAACCGTAGCTAAGCAATAGGCACACCCATGCACCTATGGTTAGCTGTACTCGGAGTTTTAAAAAAAATGAAGGGGTTTCTTCTTTTGATTTTTATGTCCTGTTGCTGTTGTACACATGTGGAACTGTTGGGGATATGTGGACACCTATGAGCGGTCTCGCTCATTTAATTCCACTTTGTGCTGTTCTGCATTGCAGGGGCATGTTTATTCTGAAAGCTCTGCTCTCAGACATGCCCCCTGCACTCATACATGCTCCATGTAAGCCTAGGAGGTCAGGCAGCATGTCTTCATTAATATGCATGGCGCGCTGCCGTCATCCTCCTACATGGGTGCTTCCATGCAGGACTAGGCTAGTCCTGCATGGAAGATTAGTGAATCCGGGGAATAATCTTTTAGGTTTTGTTTGAAGGAAAATATGTTAGAATTTTTTTGGATGTGCTGAGGGAGAGCATTCCAGAGCTTGGCTATTTTATTGGAATAGAGAGAGTCACCATAATAGTTGTGAGATTGGGTAATTTTTAGCAGAAGTCTGTCAGAAGACTGAAGGGACCTGATGTTTATGCTGGGTTCTACCAGGCTTGAAAGTGCAGGGTAGTTGCTGGGGTTGTGTATGACTTTATGGACAAAAATTGGTTGGTTTAGAGTTAATAGGATGGGAAGTTCCAGCCAGTTGAGGTGCTAAAGAGAGGAACAGTGATGAGTTTTATGGGGATGATTGGCTGCAAACCTACCTATTTTGTTGTAGCAGGATTCTAGATCGGTAAGGTCAGCCTTGCGAAGGCTGGTAAAAATATGTGAGCAATAGAAGAGTGGAGATAGTAAGTGGGATCTTGTTGTGGCTAGTCTAGCTTAGTGAGTGAGGTAAGGTTTGGCCCTGTAGAGAGTTCCAAGTTTGGAATGGGCTTTTTTGTTGTTAGGGAGATACGTGTATTACATTTTAGTTTGTCATCTATTGTAACTCCTAGGAGTTTGGTCAGATTAGTTGGCTCAACTTTTGTTCCCTTACAGGAGTAAATAGAGAGGGGTATAGAGCTGGGCTTGTATGATTTGTTCGTGATAATCATTAACTTAGTCTTATTTGGGTTTAGAATTAGTTGATGTTTGGAAAGGTATTCTACTATGTCCTGAAAAGATTTTTGCATTCTGTGTTGAAGTTCTTGGGGAGAAGGTGCTGAACAGATAAGAGAAGCTTCAACTGCATATTGGATGATCATTGCAAGTTGGGTGGCAGAGTTTAGGTTATTAGTAAATATAACAAAGAGGAGGGGCCCAAGTATTGGTTCCTGAGGTACACAAGTAGATACAGGAAGTAGAGGAGAGAGTTTGTTTTCCCATTTAGTAGCCTGTTGATGGCTTGACAGATAGCTGTGAAACCAGGTAAGGGAAGATGAACTGAGGTTGTATGTTGCAGGTTTATTGAGTAAAAGTTGGTGGGATATGGTATCAAATGCTTTTGACATTTCCAGAAAAATTGCTGAAACCAACTGTCCTTCATTTTTGAGGTGCCAAATAATATTGGCGAAGGTTATTAGTGCAGTGTTAGTACTATGCTTAGTCCTGAAGCTGTGCTGTGAGCTGGATAGCAGGTTGTTAGTGGTGAGGTGATTAAGGAGCTGTTGGTGGATACATTTTTCTAGGATTTTAGCTAAGGGAGAGATGATGGCAATTGGCCAGTAATTTGATATATCTCCAGAGGGACCACCCTTGTGAAGGGGAATGATATGAGAAATTTTCCAAATGTGAGGGACATACTGTTCAGAGATAGAGTGATTTATTAGGATGGATATGGGGTAGATGATGGATGGAGCAGCTATTTTTAGGAATTCATTAGGCAGTTGGTCAGCAGCAAGACATCAGGGTTTTAAATTACTTAGGAGTTTTTTATATACATACTTTTAATGGGTTTGAGGGAGAAAGAGTTTGACTTCTCAGTGGGGAGGCAGTTATAGGGAGGTATTGTTTGTTGTCAAGGAGGGTGGTGATAGAGTTTATAAAGTGAGGGTTGAACTGAGAGACTAGGGGCTCAGAGGTAATACAAGTGGAGGGGGCAGGGGTGGAGGTTTTACAAGGGTTAAGGAGGTAGTTGTTCTTTTGCCAGAACTTTTGTGGGTTGTTCAGGTATTTTTGTTGCATGGTTTGAAAGTAAGTTTTTTTTTTATCGATGGTGATTTTTTTCTTAGCTTGGTTTCTTAATTACTGAAATAAAGTGAAGTCAGCTGTGTTTTTGGTGGTATGATATAGTGACCATGCTTTATCCCTGTTTGATTAAAGATTTAGTGTCATTAGATAGCCATAGTAATTGTGTGGCTTTAGGGTGAATTTTCCAGGTGAGGGCAAGATTATTTAAGATTTTAAGGAATTTCTTATTGAAGTATTTGACTACAGGGTCTAGCTGAATGTTTTTTAATGGTGACTAGTCACAATGTTGAAGTAGTCTTTTAAATATATCAGGGGTGAAGTTTTACTTGCTTTGGGTGTATTTGAAGGGTATGTACGTTTGGATTTAAATTATTTTTCTTACTAGGAACATAGGAGCATGGTCACTTAGAATGACAATTAAGCAGCCAGCTTGGTACCCCAGGTTGGGCTTGTTGGTTAATATCCAGTCAAGTAGTGACTATTACTTAGAATGTTTGATGGTGCGGGTGAGGCACTTCATAATTTGGGTGAAGATGTATAGATTAATGAAGTTTGTGGGACAGTTAGAGAAGCAGGAGAGCCAGTCAAGTTTAAAGTCACCTAGGATGATAGTTTCTTGGCTGAAAAAGGAAGCAGACCAAGAAAGGAGGGATTCAATGCTGGGAAGGTTGTTACTGGGGGCAAGTAGATGGTGATAATATTGATAGCTTTGTGAGGATTGAGTTGCAAGCATGTGACCAGTATTTCTGCATTGGGAATAACTGGGGAAGTACAGTTTAGTTTTTTCCAATTTAAAAGAGTCTTTGAACATAATTGCTAAACCACCACCTCATTTGTTTAGTCTATCTTGTCATATGATGTTGTAACCATTAGTTGCTACTTTAGTGTCTTTGATGTGGGGATTTAACCAGGTTTCAGTTATGATGGCAATGTCTGGAGAAAAGGTAGGCAAGGTAGCATAAAATTCAATTATTTTATTTACAAAGCTTCTGAGACTGAAATTGGTCATTAGTAGATCCGAGTTAGAGTTTATGGGAAGTGAAGTACATAGAGATGAGTTAGTGGGAGTTTGGGTAGTTGTACTAGAGGTGAAGACTGGAACATTGTGGTGACTTGCTGGGAAGTTACTGTTAGGGCCAGAGTTAGTAATATATGTTTAAAGACACATTTTCAGTGGTATCTAACAGTTGTAAATAAAGCTAGCACTTTTATTCCAGTTAATCAGCCCACTATTACTGCATTTAAAGATATTTGTGAACAACAAATACATAAAGTACTTGAAGAAGCTTCTTTTAAAAAGGTTTAGAATTTAAAAAGTGAACAGGATGCACTACAGAAATTATAAAATAATCATGAGATTGTTATAAAAGAAGCTGATAATGTGGGTGCAGTTGTTGTAATGGATCATAATAAATATATTCAAGCTGTATAAAATATTTTGGATGATCCATCTGCTTTTAAAGAAATTACAAGTCTGGACGTTAAATATGTACAACATATAAATATGTCAATTTATGAACTACAAACTATGAATGATATCTTCTTGGATTTATTTAACTTTTTTTACTGTTCCCTATCCAATAACTCCTGTTTTGTATGGTTTGCCCAAGATACATAAATCAAAAACTAGAAAAATGAACTTCCACGGGAAAATAGATACACAACTGAATAGTCTGTTCTAACACACTTAGGAAAGCACAGACACCAAAGCTAGCACTTTCATTCACTTTATTTCTTGTGAACTTCTTCAGAAAAACTTTGAACTTCACCCACAAGCACTTTTATATAGTAAAATAATTAATCACATGATAAAGGATGTCATGAAAATAATTAAACAATTATCTAAACTTAATTTTTTTTTGTAAAATACCATAAAATACAAAAATCATTATATATATGAATATATCAAATGCTGGCTATATATTACTGTTTCATTTGTAAAAAACAATATATATAAATGTTTAAGTATCCCAACCATGAGACCTATTATCTTAGGGAGGGGTTGGGCAACCAAGCCGCTGTCTATTTACCTTCAGGATGTTTAGAGCAAATATATGATTTATGTCAAAAGTTTTATTAAGGATACAGGTGATTTTTTTAACTCATCTACATGCTTGATTTGAAGATAGAGGTTGTTTTGATTTTATTTTTGTAACACTTGATATAACATCTTTGTTCACCATAATTCCCAATGACTATGATATTTCTGCAATCAGGGAGTTATTATGTGAGTATAGTGGAAAATCTGGTAGAGAAATTGAGACCATCTGTGAATTATTAGAACTTGTTTTTGAGAATAACATCTTTATATTTGATAATCAATTTTATCACCAAATTGGGGGTGATGTGATGGGTACCCCTATCCTTAACATCTATTTATTTTTATTTATTTATTTTACATTTGTTTACCAGGAGAGTCCAATTGTGCAGGTTGCCCATTTTCAGCATAGGCCTGGGAAGAAAACTTCCAAAACAGTACAATAGAAATAATACATAATAGTCACATAAATCTGCAAAAATTACATGTAGGAATAACAATGGAGTAGAGTGACATACAGCATAAGATTGCCAAAAACATATATATATATATATATATATATATATATATATATATATATATATATATATATATATATATATATATATATATATATATATATATATATATATATATATATATATACAAATAAAACTGAGAAAACACTGGCGAAGAAAATTATTAAAATAAAAAAAACTTCCAAAGGCAACTGTAAAATGTAAATAAAACTAGGTATAACACAAGAAGAAAGAATGCAGCAAGTAGAACTTGTTGCATTCTTCTTGTGTTATTCTAGTTTTATTTACGTTTTACAGATGCCTTTGGAAGTTTTTTGTTTATATATATATATATATATATTTATATATATATATATATATATATATATATATATATATATATATATATATATATATATATATATGAAATTATTACTGAGAAAATACATTTAGAATTTATAAGAGAGAAATTCTAGATGTTAGGATGAAGAGTAGAAAGAGTAAAAATAAGTGTTTAGCTTCACGGGGGAAATAAAGTAGCTAGGTGGGGCATGGACCCATGCTCAGTTGTGCCTTAGATAAATAGAGTAGTTGATAAATGGTCAATTTGGGGTTATGAACTATATATAAGGAGTACTATATGTTCAGAAGCATTTTTATGAGGCATCTACAACTACATCTATGAGGCATCTAGCATACAGTATGGTATTGGATCTAGTGGGGGATAACCTGGTTGTGAGCAAGTACATTGCTATAAGCTGGTTATGTAGGAGTGGAGGTGGAGTTTAATGTTGTATTTATTATCTAGGATCCAGATTTCTAGAGGAAGGGTGTTCTGTGCTTTTGCAATGGCACTGGATTAGAAGGAGTCACCTGAATTATTATTGCATTGAGATATTTCTACTAATGATGTGTGGGTGGATCTTAGGGTATGGTTATTAGTGTAATGGTTTAGTAGGCCTTGCAGGGCTGGAGTGTTATTGGGGTGGTATAGGGTCTTGTGAGCTAATGTGAGCTGATTATAAGTAAGTGTGGAAATTCTAGCCAGGACAGTTATTGTAAAGCTAAACAGTGGTGAGACCTGAAAGCTGAGTCAGTAGCAAACTTTGCTATTGTGTTATAACAGTTAGTTAGTTTGTTTAGGTCTCCTTTGTTTAAATTATTTAGAATAAGAGAGGTATAAAGTAGTGTGGAGAGTAGGTGAGTTTTTGCGATGGTGGCTCTACTGTTATCGGTCAGGTAGTTTTTGCATCCGTAAAGTGTGTTGAGTTTTTTATGGACTTTATTATGGTTTGTGATATATATTTGTCAAATTTCATGTTATTATCTATAATAATACCTGACAGCTTGGTTTGTGAGACTGGAGAGATGGTAGTATTGTCTGATGAGATTATTTTACATGGGGGAATGGGGTCAATGGCTTTTGAGGGATAAAATAGCATTAGCTGTGTTTTTTGGGTTAAGTATCAGTTGTGAATTGGATAACCATGTTTCTATGATTCTTGGGTAATTTGCTGCAGTAGTTGGAGGGAGGGGTAGAGCAGATTAGAGTGGAGTCATCAGCATACTGGAACAGATCGGCATGGAGTGTGGCTTTGTGGAGGTAGTTGGCAAATATTGTGAAGAGAAGAGGTCCAAGGCTGGATCCTTGTGGGACACCCAAGGTTACTGGCAGGAGGGAAGATATGGAATTTTGCCATTTTACAGCTTGTCGGTTAGATAGGTAGTTACTGAACCATAGTAGAGAAGGGTTACTTAGACTGAGTTTAGAGAGAGTAGTTAGGAGCTTGAGGTGGCAATTAGTATCAAATGACTTGGAGAGATTGAGAAAGATAGATGAGACCAGGTGGCATTGTTCCTATGTTGTGTTACAGTGTTAGTAAAACTGATAAGGGCTGTGGTAATGCTGAGGTTGAGTCAGAAACCATGTTGGATATTGGCTAAGAGATTATTAGTTTCTGATTAGGTCCCCTATATGAACCTTACTTTGAATAAATGGGAAAATCTTTATATATGTATACACACATACACACACACACACACACACACACATATGTATATATATATATATATATATATATATATATATATATATATATATATATATATATATATATATATGGGATCACTACATAATCTAGAACTTTTGGAATACCGAATCCCAAAAATCTTGAGACTATATAGCCGAAACCCCTAAATACCGAAAGACCAGAAGCGCAAAATTTAAAATCCCGATGTTCGGAGATACTGAAGTAGTGCTTCTGGTGTTGCAGTTTGTTGATGGATAGGTGGAAGTTTAGGTAATTTTCTATGTGTAAGTGTGTTGGTTAGGGCTTTAGTGCACGTGTCAGTGTGTTTTGTGACTGTGATTTGTGTGTGTGTGAGGGACTGTAAAGTGTGGGTGTGAGTTTCCTTTGTGTGTCTGTGCGATCTCGGAGTTAGTATATTTAAGTAGGGGGTGGGGGGTCTGTAGTGTAGGATTATATGTTTGATTGTGGGGGGAAGTTGTGTGTATGTGTGTGCTGTATGTGTATTGTATGTTCAGGTTTTTGAATTTCGTGCAGTCTCGAGATTTTGAAATTCGATATTTCAAGATTTCAAGATTATGTAGTGATCCTATATATATATATATATATATATATATATATATATATATATATATATATATATATATATATATATATAGGTCCAATGTTATAAATCAAAAGTGATTTTTTTGATGACGTATTTTTTGTATGTGGAGGGTAATGAAGTTAAATTGCTTGATTTTGTTAATTTTTTAACACTACTTCAGACTTTTTAAAATTTTGAATGGCTTCATCTAAAGTTAAGATAAATTTCTTGGATAATGAGCTCACATATGATGGGTTAGGCACGCATACAAGTGTTTATAAGAACCCTGTCCATAGAAACAACTATTTGCACAGAAGTATGCATGCACAACATACTTTTAAAGGAATAGTAAAGGGACACTATTTACATATTAGTAAGCTAAAGACTGACTTTGATAAGTGTCAAAATCAGATGCAAGAGATAACTGCAGAACTTAGACCTAGAGGCTAACAGAACAAATGATGGTCCCCTTTTATAATGAAGTTATAAATGATAAGGATGGTAGAGCACGGCTATATTTTAAAACCAATTCTGGGTATATTAATAGTAACCCACACTTACAACATGATAACACTTTATGTTATTTAACTACATATAATTAGTGTAGTGAAGAGATAAAGAAAATCATTAGGAATAATTGGTGCATTTTAAAAACACTACCAGAAGTGGAACAATATGTGGGCAATAGCCCTTACTTTCTCTTATACAAATTGTTCGAGCTTGAAAAAATGCCTTTGTTATAAGAATATGACTTATTGTAAACAGATGATGGGTACTGTCCCTTGTTATAACTGTTCAAGTTGTGACTTAATAAATTCTACAAATTGCTTTATACATCCTGTTACGGGGAAATGTTATAAATGCCTCTGCTCTGCTACCTGCAATTCCATAAATATTATATATTCAGCAACATGTAAAAGTTGTTCTAGTTTTTATATAGGCAAATCTACTCAAAAGTTAAAAGAACAGATAACAGAACATAAATCTGAAATGAGAAGGGGTGTTATTAATGATTCCTTGGCCAAACATCAAAAAGAAAATTGTAATAAACATTACTTTATATTTAGGGTAATGGAGTCACTTACCAGAAATATTAGGGGTGGTGATTTAAATAATAAGTTGTAATTTAAAGAATATGATTGGATTTCATATCTACAGCAAATCATTTACCAGGTATTAATAAAATGATTACTTTGAAACCAGTCCTCAAACACAAACAAATGTGTCTGAGGTAATAGGTAATTAAATATTATGTAACTGAGTGACTATATTATTGATTGCATTCTTTTATTGGCTGTATGGCATCACGTGCTCATATATTTTTGTACTTAAATTACTTAAAATGTGACTTTGAATGTTTTTTTTTTAATGTACTGATGGATTTTATCTGAAAGCTTTATTTTTATTACTTTTATTAAACTATTTCATTCAACGTTGCATTGTTCAGTTTGTTTCTTTTTGTTCCATTTTGGGAGGCACATTAGATATGAACTCTTTTGTGGAGGCTTTAAAAAGGTTGACTTCATCAGTTAAAGTCAGTGACACTTAGCTTCCCCCTTGAGAAATTGCAACATGGTTACTCGCATCATCAGTGCTCACTCCTGCACTCTCAAAAACTGTTCATTACATGGAAAATAACAAGACAATTCAAAACTATTTTTTTTGCTGCAGGGAAGTTGTATAAAAAGAAGTTGTTATATAAAGAAAGTATTTTTATTTTGAAATATGACACTTTATTTCCTCAGGGTCTGAATGTGGAATGTAACTGGAGGTTTCTTATCTGATGAGAAAGTAGTATTAAGTATTTTTTAATGTTTATTGATTAATTGGTTTAGGCTGCTTGTTTAATTGTTAGATGTATTAGGGTATATAAACTGTGTAAGTTATGTGATGTTTTATACTCCTTGAAGGGGGTTGCCGAAGCGCTAGAGGTGCAATAAACTGGTGTTTTAAGTGGATTCTTCATCTGTGGTCTTCAGTTCACCTTTCCTTTTTGGTTTGTGCATCACATGGATGAGCAAGTGACTCCCAAGATTTCATGATATGAGGTACATAAATAGGCCATCAGTAAATTTGTTTTACAGATTTTCTTGGTTAAAACTGCTACACCCCCCCCCCCCGATTCCCCTTGTGAGTGAAGTAAATTGTCTGGTTTTGTGTGTAGGATATCATGGTCTTTTCACCTGGCACAGACTATCAGAATTATCCTTGATTTCTGACTCAAAATTTTTCACTTTCAACTTACCTTCTTGGTGTTTTTGGATGGGAGTGCTAATGACAATTATTAGTTATATATTCTCTTACATATTTTATTACTTCAGGTTATGCATGCTAATTCATTTTCATTTATTCTAATAATTTTCTATTCAGTTTCTTGTTTTTAAAAAAGTGTCCCTGTGTGGGGCCTTTTTCCATTATTTTTTTTTTTGTTTTGTTTTTCTCCCACTTATAGATGGAAGACACCTAATTTTTTAAGCCAGTTTGTATAACAATACTGTTTTCTTTTCAAAATGATTCCAAATAAGTATAGCAATTTTAACCAAAGACCACTGCATATTTGATTCTAAACTACACCTGTCATATTTAGGTGACACACATCTTTCATTTAGATTATTAGGATTAGGTTGACCTCAGAGAGTTACATTTCAGTCATCCATATGACAACTGAATCAATAATGTTGTGTTGTCAACTTCCAAGCATTATCTCATGAAGACTTCTTATCTTCTGTCAAACATGACAGTTTCACAAACACCACTGCACCATTGGATCACAGAATTCTCAGACTGAATTATATTAGTTAGGATGGCACAAAAAAGGCAGACACACACACACACGCACACACGCACACATATACACACACACACACACACACACACACACACACACACACACACACACAGACACACACACACACACAGACACACACACACACACACACACACACACACACACACACACACACACACACACACACACACACACACACACACACACACACACACACACACACACACACAAAGTTGCAGCGATGAAGTTATCTGCTAGTCCTAAAACAAATGGAGAAAACATCTGCAGGAGAAACAACTAATTAAAACAAAATTGCAGGCACCACTGATGTCTTCAGGAAACACAAATAGCAAACCCCATACGTTAGAAACAAAACTTTAATAAATACAAGTTGATCACTTTCATCTGACTCAACAGGACATCAGAACTGGTGTTAGTTAATTAAATCAAGTTTAAATATACTTAATCAAAAATTATGTGGTCAAATAGGCCCAATGAAATACAAGGTATAATAAAACAATCACAGTCAGGGTTAATTAAGCAATAAAAACAAATCAGCTTTGTTGCAGCTTAAATTCTAGTTAAGAATGATTCCTTGTAAAGGCAGTTAAAAATAAGTTTCATAACCTTAGTGGATAAATACAGTTAAGAGAAATAAAACTGAACCAATGTTGTAATAAAAATACAAAAAAATAGGAATATAGTAATCTGAACCCTGTTTACAACTTTGTAACTCTTAGTTGCAGCAGACTTTTTAAAGATATACCATAATTTAAATCTGGGGATGTGCTTGCATTCAGTCTAATCTGCCATAGCAGCTCTTTATGCTTTATTCTTTATTCCCCTGGACCACCCCTGGGGTTGTACGTAACCTGGTCCAAAATAAAGAAACAAAACTTTATTGTTTTTTGTACACATCATTTTGTGTTTAAATAGTGCATTGTTGACATTCCTTGGCTAATATCATAATATTGTTTGTTTTACATAGTGTGTGCTCCATTTTGTCACTGTCAAATGCTTGGCAAAAATCACAATATACTATGTATATCACCTCATATAAGAAATAAACAAAAAGACTGACCATCTAATATAAGAAATCTTTAATAACAAAAAACAATGCTTTCAAGTGTCCCAGACTCTTCCTTGGTGTTAAATTAATTAACCAGTAATTTGCATCACAATTTATCTAAAAAAGCTAGCCTATAGAATAAAGAACATCAATAAAATGATACTTAAAAAATGGTCAGTCATATATTCAAATATTAATAAAAGCATGAGTGCATAAAAGCATCTATACAATAAATGACATCTATGAAAGACATTTATAATGTAAGTAAAAAATGCAATAAAAATACAACACAAAATGCATAAATAAGTACAATAAATATGAAAATAAGTAATCTACCCAAACTATGTAACATAGCTCTGCTTTTCTTTTAGTAGAGATTTGAGACTGTTTGTAATGTATTAAGTCCTGGTGGTTGATCAGCCCTAAAGTAATTGATCCATTTATATTCTGCAATCTCTCTTTTATTAATCAAATCCCCCCTTCTCTTGCTTGGAAATACTTTTTGTAGATTTACAATCAAATATTTTAAACTCACCTTACTGCTGTTCATAAGATTGAGGGTAAAAGTGCAAAAGTTTAAAATTGTGAGTGGAAATCCCATTACCTCCGAAATGTCAACATGTAGATTCCATTTGCAGTTTTGAGCATCACTGTGTACAACAGGATCGCTCTACAGTGGGAATTAGGAAAAGTACCCTTTTCCTCACTGTAATGCAATCTCGGAGTTGGAATATATAATTAGCAGGGGGTGTGGGGGATGCAGGAGGGCTTGCCCCCCTGCAAAACATTGTTAGTACATCTCCAGATATCCAGGTAGGTCAAATAATGTTGAATTTGACATACCAACATTATTACGTTCGGAGCTGTGAGCAAACAGTGTGCACATTTTCATCAATTCGGTTCAAGTAAGTCATTACTCACAAAACCAGTTTGCACAATTATTTTTTTCAGACACCTTTACTGAATTATCATTTGTGACATAGGCAAGTTTACCTTCATATAAAAGTAATCAAACTATAAACATAAACGGTATACTTCACATATATTGCTATATAAATATAAATATATATATATATATATATATATATATATATATATACACACACACACACACACACACACACACACACACACATATATATATATATATATATATATATATATATATATATATATATATATGGGTCTATATGACTTGGTCGACAGTTCATATGATCGACTGTTTATTTGGTCGACAGTTCATTTGATCGACAAGCATTTTAGGTGGTGGGCTTCGCCCCTCACACCCCCCCTAACTATATATATCAACTCCAGGGTCACACAACATTGGGGAAGGGGGCAAATGCTTGTCGATCAAATGAACTGTCGACCAAATAAACAGTCGATCATATGAACTGTCGACCAAGTCATATAGACCCATATATATATATATATATATATATATATATATATATATATATATATATATATATATATATATATATATATATATATATATATATATATATATATATATATATATATATATATATATATATATATATATATATGTATATCATATAACCTAAGCAATATTACATAAATTATTCAATTCATGCCTTTTTTTAAACAAGAAACATCTTAACCTTCACTTATAACATAAGCAATCATACATTTATATAAACGAAAACAAACCACACCGACACAATCCTAGCTGCAAGCATTTTACATTACGAACCATACTGACACACTCCCAGATGCAAATATTATATATCACTTATAATCTACCAATCTTTCTTACTCAAACATTACATAGCTCATTTAAGTCCTGCCACCTTTTAAACCTCATTCCTTCCTTATATATATTGTTCCCACAATTCCCATTTTATTATGTAGTTTGCTTCTACCCTTTTCTAAAGATCTCAGTTCTAGTTGTTTTATCTCTTGCACAATTTTGATAGTAAATCTTTTTTTGTAATACCCTAAACTTAAAAGTATGATTGCTACCTTGTTGATGCATGTGTTTAAGCAACACATTCAGCTGTATTCCTCTATGAACTTCAGATAAGTGTGACACTGTTCTGTCTTTTAATTTTTGATTGGTCTTACCTATAAAAAACAATTACATTTCTCAGTCAGCAAGGTAGACATTTTCTGTCATACAAGTAACAAAGACAGTAAAAAATGAACATCTGATTAAATAAAGGGTGCATAAAGTCTTTTTGTTGATTAATATATTTACAAAATGTACTGTTATAACATAGGGCACTGACTTTTTTTACAACAGCAGTTTCTATTTTAATCTTATCAAAGGTAAGATCTTTGTAACATAAGTATTATTTTAGAATTTTTTCTTTTTTATATATGAAATGAGGTTTACTACCAACAATTTTCCTAACTTCACTATCTGATTCCAAGATGGCCCAATTCTTTTGTATTATAGATCTGATCTGGGGGATTCTCCTATTATATTTAGTGATATATCCCACTAACCAACTTATATTTTCTGTGCGTCATTTACTAGAGATATGTTCATTTCCAAATAAGTATGGCTTACCTAGTCTATCCCTAACATAACTGACTGCATACTGTCTTTAATAATTTGTGGGTCATATCCTCTCAAATAAAAGTCATCTGCCATACTATTCATTTCATGAAAATAACTCTGTATCAGCTGTATTAAGTCTGCTAGCCCCTATAACCTGATTCTTTACTATAAATGTAACTAGGATGAATACTATTATTGTGGCTATATCTTGTAGCTTGTATATTTTTCCTATATATTTTAGTATCTAACCATCATTATATAGAACATTTAAATCTAAAAGATTCACATTACTTATAGAATAATTAAGATCAAATTTTAGATGATTTAGTTTTTTGTAAGTCAAGAACAACAATTCTAAGTGATTCTATAATTCCTGCCCAGAGGAGAAAGGTGCCATCTACATATCGGTTATAAAAATTAAATTCCCATTTCTAAATTTTTTACAGTTACTCTGAGTATCAAACAAATATAGTTCTTCCCATCTTGAAATTACTAGGTTGGCATAGCTAATGGCAATGGGTGCGCCCATAGCTACCCCTAGTAACTGATGGAAAAAGTAATTGTTAAACAAAAATCCGTTGTTGCATAACACTGCATCCAACATTGAACAAATAATTTCTGTCTTAGATTCAGAAAACGTAATATAAGTGTCAAGAAACTCTCTCAAGACAACTTATCAAAAACTATTGGAAACTATTTGCGGTGGATTCAAAGCTTTTTCAATGTCTTGGTCCCAAGCCATGTTTTGTGTACAAAAGACATCAAAATATAAAAGAAAAGTGTGAGGGAAAAAGTTCAGTTACCCCACTAGTTGCAAACAACACTATGTTGAAGGGTTTAAAAAATGAGGCATGTGTAAACAATGTAAATATTTACATGAGGGGAAGGTGCTAAAACTTAATATTGTCCCTTATAAGTTCACATTAAATTATTTGTGTGACTGTAATTCTAAAGGAGTGATATGCATAGCATTTTGTGATTTTTGCCATGCATTCTACATTGGCAAAATGGAGCACACACTACATTATAATGGACATTATTATTATGATATTAAGATGAGGAATGTTAGCAATGTTAGTAATGCACTATTTAAACACAAAATTATGTGTGCGAAAAACCCTAAGTTTTGTTTCTTTATTTTGGATCAAGTTCCATGGGAATTTAGAATAGAGTATAAAGTGCTGCTATGGTAGATTAGACTGAATGCATGCACTCTCCCAGGTTTAAATTATGGTGTATCATTAAAAAGTGTGCTGCAACTATGGGCTGCCAAGTTGTAAATAGGATTCAGATTACTATATTCCTGTTTTTTTGTATTTTATATAACAACACTAGTCCAATTTTATTTTATGAAACTTGTTTTTGAATGTCTTTACAAGGAGTCAGTCTTAACTAGGTTTTAAACTGCAACAACAGTTGACTTGTTTTTATCGCTTAATTAACCCTTATTGTGTTTTGTATTTACCCATTTACAGGATATCACTAGTTTTGGAGGAATTTCCATACTTTCAGGGTTCAGTTGCCCCCATCACACAATTTTCTGAATACCTTCATCACATGTAATTTTCCACATTGTGTAATACACAGAAAACTATGCTACATGAACATACAAGTTGTACCAATAAAAAAAAAAAAAAAAAAAGAATGTACATATCTTCCTTTTTTCTGAGCCAAAAATAAATGTCCTTGTGTGATAGAATTTTGCAATACAGTTCATTAAAGCCTACAGATTTTAAATGTATATTTTAATGATGTTTGTCTTTCGGCTTTTTCCTGGTAAGGGGTGGCTACAGCAGAACTCCGGTCCGCTAATGATTGGCAGTAGATTTTTCCGAAATGCCGAGGTGCCAGCTCAACGCCCAACCTTCAGAGAAGGCATGCCCATTTACACACGCATGTCTTTCGAACACTATCCAACTGCGGGGAGGACATGCAGACTCCACACAGAAGGCACTCCCAAGCCATGCCGAGAATCGAACGGGAGAACCTCTTGCTGTGAGGTAACAATGCTACCGCCGTACCACCGCGGCAGATTAAATTTATATTTTAATAATGTACATATATAAAAGACAGAGAATTTGACAAAAATTATGGAAAATATAAGTAAATTTATATTTTAATAATGTACTTATATTTTCCACTGCGGTAGCATTGTCACCTCACAGTAAGACGTTGTCCTGTTCGATTCTCAGCTAGAGTGTCTTCTGTGTGGAGACATGCATGAATGGGCATACCTTCGTTGAAGGTTGTGAACCAGGGCCAGCAACTCAGCACGTAAAAATCTACTGCCAGTTATTAGCAGACCGGAGTTCCGCTGTGGCAACCCCTAACCAGGAAAAGCTGAAAGACACAACAACAGCTTATATTTTCCATCAATTTTGTCAAATTCTCTGTCTTTTAAATGTGTTTCTGAGTAATATTCCAAATTCATACTGGAACCGGGAAGAGTTATGTGATTGGTATTAATATTTTACGCTAATTAGATGTCCATATTTTGTGCTGGATATACCTACTTTTCAAGGATATTTGTTTCTATTCTCAATGTCCCCAGGTTGAAAGGTATGATTTAGACAGTTGTACAACTATCAGAAGGATGTCTACCCTCTCCAGTTATCCTGAAAGCTACAGTGGATTTTTTTTGTGCCTGTGTGTTATACTTCTAAGAGCCCTTGAACATTAGCATGCAGTATGTCAGTATTCTTGTATCATATTGCAGTGTATGCGAAAACTGAATTCCTACTCATATCTATGTTATATCATGGCCAGAAACTGTTATGTTTTTGGCTCCCTCCAGGGAGCAAATGTTGCAGCATTAGTCCCACCCTACCCGAAGATAAAATGCTATCCAGTCCTACCCTCCCCAGTCTTCCATTTATCACTCAGAATGTTAACAAAATCTGGGTCATCAGCATCTCAGACAAGAGAAAGTCATCTGTGTGATGGAGGCGCATGATGCTGGATTAGTGGGAATAAATACTGTAGCTCTGGACTGCAGAAAGGATGTCATATTAGTCATCCAGTAATAGAATGGAGTTCTGAGCCACCTTATCCCTAGAGCAGCAGAACAAACAAGTGAAAGTAAATAAATAAGCAAGCAAGAAAATAAATCAATTCCAGCATCCCTCTTTATATACTGTATATTCTGTTTCACATTGGCTGGTATAGGACTATCATACATACATTGAGAAGAAGTCAAGATATAATGGAGCAAGCAATAAAAGGTGAGCAGCTGCTTTTGACATGTTGAAAGGTGTACAGTCAGTTCCAAAAATTGAGAGGGTCAGAAAGCATTATTTATCCCTGAAACAGATGCCTTGTAGCTTTCACAGCTTTATATGCTCGGCATTCTTTCAAACAGTATGCCTGCCAGCAATTGCAGGACTGATAAAAGGTGGTTTTACAAGAGATGCAAAAGCATCTATCATCTATCTATCTATCTATCTATCTATCTATCTATCTATCTATCTATCTATCTATCTATCTGACTATCTAGCTAGCTATTTATTGGGTTCTACTTAATGCACTTAAGACAACCACAGCTTAAACATACTACTGCAGAATTTTTTCCAACACACATAACTGAAATATGGCAATAGCTTTTTCACCAGAAAAACAAACTTTCTGGCATGAAACTGACAGACATACAGACCACTTGCCTGTTTCATAGCACCTTTTGTGTCAAAAGTCCAAGAGTCTCCGTAAAACAAAGACTAACAGTTACTCCCAGGTAAAATGTCCATTAATTCACTAATGCTTTAACAAGAGGAAGGAACAATATCCACAGCATGCAGGGTCTGTTGGGCAGAATTTATTTTCATCAAGCTTCACTTAATTCCCTTTACAGGAAAATGTCTAGGTCTCTTTACAAATATTCTACAAATATTTCTTCTGTACTATACATACACCAGTACACTACCCAGCATCCTTATTCCAGCCAAGAAATCTCCTTCCACAAGAGGGCAATGTTTCAGAATCTGTAGTGTTCATAGGTTAATAGGTGTGTACTAGGCTAATGGCCCTGGAGTTTTACAAGCCTAGCCCACAGGATTTCCCCGGCATCATGCCACCTGACCTTAGTTCCCAGTGCCTCTGTCGAGTAGAGCCACTGGAGTGATCCCCAGGATGAATTTTCTATTTCCTATCCATTCATCAAGATTTGTCTTGAAGAGGGACAGTGAGGTGCTCTGTTTGACATGTATGGGAAGCCTATTCCATAGTATGGGCAGTCTCTGTGTTATGAACCTGTCCCTCCAGCATGTCTTGTTGATTATGGTAATGAGGTTGAGGTCTCTGGAGCAGATCTGCTCTGAGTTACAGCACAATGGCACTAAATATACAGAATCAACTGATATTGCCAACAACCTGGCAGATAGGTTCAGTGCTAACTTTACCCCTCTTTCACCCCCTAAAGGGCCCATCTCTATACTGGAAGAATGCAAAGTTCCTGTAATCACAGTTGCACAGGTAAAAAAAAACTCTCCAAAGCCAAGAACACAGCATCCATGGGACCTGACAACATCCCAGGCTGCGTTCTACATGAAATACAGAACAAACTGGCTCCCCACCTAAGTACCATGTTTAATCATAGCCTCACCTCAGGCTTTGTGCCCACTGAATGTTGCACATCAACGGTTATCCCACTCCACAAAGGGGGAGCCACCATGGACCCAGTGAACTACAGCACCATTAGCCTGATGAGCCTGGTCTGCAAGGTTATTGAATGTATCATCATGGAACGCATAAACAATGACATTGGTAATCTCCAAACTATGGACCCTACACAGTTTGGGTTTGTAAAAGCCAGATCATGTCACCTAAACCTGATAGATTTCTTTGAAGCAGTCACCAAAGCCGTAGATGAGGGTAAGGTAGTTCACACAGCCTATCTAGATATCGCCAAGGCTTTCAACACCATCCCCCACTTTGGAATTATAGATAAACTCACTAAACGAGGTATAAACCCCTATGTCACAAGATGAGTTGCCAACTGACTCACTGAAAGAACCCACACTGTGAAAGTAGTAGACTCTAAATCCAACTTCATACCAGTGACAAGTGGAGTACCACAGGGTTCAATCCTGGGTTCTCTCCTGTTTGGTATTTACTTCTCTGACGTACAGGCTAACACAGAAGGTCTTTGGCTAACAAAGTTCATAGATGACTGAAAACTAGAAGCCATAATCAAAACTCCTAATGATGTGGACATCCTACAAAAGGGCCTCACTGAGACAGATGCCTGGTGTCAAAGCCATGGCCTCAAGCTCAATGCTAAAAAGTGCAGTGTCATCCCTTTTGGTAAAAACTCTGTACCCATGAACTACCACATAGGTGATAGTCTACTTAACACCGAAAGTATGATAAGAAACCTTGGGACACAGGTGGACAGTAGTCTCTCCTTTGATAATCACATTGCCACAGTAGTCAGGAAATCCTTCTATGTGGCACACCTCATCACAAAAGGTTTATCATCATTCCCTTCTACTCATCACTCATTAGACCCATTATAGAGTACAATGCCCCTTTTGGCATGTACCTCACAAGACATCTACAACAACTGGAAAGGCTGCAGAAATACCTCACAAAGATGATTACTGGCCTCAAACAAATGCCCTACGCAGACCGTCTCAAAAAACTCCAGCTTTACTCTGTTGCATATCGCCTACTCAGAGGTGATCTCTGCCTAACATACAAAACTATGTCAAACCCAGAGCGGTTGGACATGCTCCACTTAAAGAAATCCCAATCCCTCTGAGCTACACACTCTAGGGACCTAAACCTTGTCACCACAATAAACAGAACATGCTGGAGGGATAGATTCCTGTCCCAGAGACTTCCCATACTCTGAAACAAACTACCTATCTATATCACACAACTAAAAAAAGCACTAAAACTGTGAAACAAAAACACAGTGCCCAAACGAATCCAAGGTTCAAAAAAATTGTAACGCAATTTATTTAACACAAGTAAACAAGCGTTTTCGCTCCTGATACAACAGAAGCTTCTTCAGCATTAAAAGAGCGCAAGCTCACATTATTTAAAAAGATCTAGGTGACGTGCTGTTGATGTCACTCTAATTAAACAATTAAAATACAATAAAATGCCTCAGTGTGACTGAGTGTTTTTTAAAAACAGCCATGAAGATGCATAATCAATGTGCATAAAAAATGTGTAAATATCAAATTACGTGCAGAAAGATCAAGCAAGCAAAAGGACAACTCAACCTTGCTAGAGTTAATTACAAAGGTGGAGAGTGTTATAACAAAAATGTATATACACACTATATGACCAACCTTTTGATACAAAATTCTGTACATGAAACAGGAAGTAAGTGAAAATAAACTTGACAATGCAATTATACTAAAATAATTCACAAAGCACGTGTACAGAGCTATACCGTAAAAAATAATGTTGCTTTGCCCAAAGGACAATGTTGCATTAGTCGTAAAAAGTCCTAATGCAAAAGGCTCCCAACCTTAAGCATGGAACTAGGGAAGTAAAACGCAATAGTAGAACTAATACTACGACTGTTCTAACATAATGCGTACAACTCATTTGAGGGGTTATACAAAGCAGCAATTACCTAAGGTAACTTCTATACTTTAAAATAGAAGCAATATTGCAACATTGTCCTTTGGGCAAAGCAACATTATTTTTTACGGTATAGCTCTGTACACGTGCTTTGTGAATTATTTTAGTATAATTGCATTGTCAAGTTTATTTTCACTTACTTCCTGTTTCATGTACAGAATTTTGTATCAAAAGGTTGGTCATGTAGTGTGTATATACATTTTTGTTATAACACTCTCCACCTTTGTAATTAACTCTAGCAATGTTGAGTTGTCCTTTTGCTTGCTTGATCTTTCTGCACGTAATTTGATATTTACACATTTTTTATGCACATTGATTATGCATCTTCATGGCTGTTTTTAAAAAACATTCAGTCACACTGAGGCATTTTATTGTATTTTAATTGTTTAATTAGAGTGACATCAACAGCACGTCACCTAGATCTTTTTAAATAATGTGAGCTTGCGCTCTTTTAATGCTGAAGAAGCTTCTGTTGTATCTGGAGCAAAAACGCTTGTTTACTTGTGTTAAACCTATCTATATCAGACAAAGCTCCTCATTAGCAGTCTTCAAGAAAAATCTTGATGATTGGATGGGAGATAGGAAATTCACCCCGGGGATCACTTCTGTGGCTCTGTTTGACAGGGGCACAGGAAAATAATTTTCTTGGGTGGCAAAAGCCAGGGTATTGTTTGGCTAGGATTATATAGGCCCTAGGGTCAATAGCCTAGTACCTACCTATGAACCTATGAACCTATGTAGTGCACAGGGATTGGGATTTCTTGAGCTGTAGCATTTCTAACAAAGTGGGCCAGACATGGCTTTTTAAGTCAAGAAGAGATCGCCTCTAAGTTGGTGATATGAGACAGAGAATAGTTGGAGTTTTTTGAGTCTGTCCATATAGGAAAAGTGTTTAAGGCCTAGGATCCTCTTTGTGAAGTACTTTTGTGGCCTCTCCAGTTGTTGCAGGTGCCTAGTGAGGTACATGCCAAATGGGGCATTGTACTCGATGGTTGGCTTAATGAGGGAAGAGTAGAGGGAGACAATGACCTCTTTCTTCCTGGATGCAAAACCCTTAGTAATGAGATATGCCACATAGAAGGATTTTCTGACCACAGTGGCAATGTGGTGGTCAAAAGAGAGGTTGCTGTCAACCTGTGTTCCCAGATCTCTCATAACGCCTTCTGTGTTCAGTAGACTATAAATGTGGTAATTCATGGGAACCGGGTTTTTCCCAAAAGGGATGATGACACATTTTTTGGCATTGAGCTTAAGGCCATAATTCTGACACCAGTCATTGGTCTCAGAGAGACCTTTCTGTAGGATGTTAACATCACTTGGGGAGTTAATAACAGCTCCCAACTTGAAATTGTCTGTGAACTTTGTCAGCCAGAGTCCCTTTGTGTTGGCCTGGACTTCAGAGAAGTAGATACCAAACAGGAGAGGACCCAGGACTGAATCCTGTGGGACTCCACTTGGGACTGGTCTGCAGTATGACTTGGAGTCAGCTACTTTCACACTGTGGGTTCTATCTGTGAACCAGTTTGCAACCCACCTGGTGATATAGGGGTGGATGCCTAGCTTAGTGAGTTTTTCTATGATTCCTGAGTATGGATTTGTATCAAAGGCCTTGGCCAGATCAAGGTAGGCTGTAAACCACCTTGCCTTCATCCACAGCTCTGGTAACTGACTCAAAGAAGTTGACCAAGTTGAGCAGGCATGATCTACCCTTCACAAAACCAAACTGTGTGGGATCCAGAGTTCGGAGATTTCCTATATCCTTGTTTATTAGGTCTATGATGATGCATTCCATAGCTTTGCATATCAGACTTGTCAGGCTAATGGGGTGATAGTTCCCAGGGTCTGTAGTTGCTCCTCTTATGTGGAGAGGGATAACTGTAGCAGTGCACCATTCGGTAGGGACAAAGCCTGAGGTGAGGCTGTGATTGAACAGGGCATACAGGTGAGGTGCCATTTCACTCTGTAGTTCATGTAGAACACAGCCAGGGATATTGTCAGGTCCCATAGAAGCTGTATTTTTGGCCTTGGACAGTGCTGTTTTAACCTGTGCAACAGTAATACAGGGTGCCTGGCAATCTATTGGTATTGTTATTCGTCCTTTGGGGGGAAAGAGGGGTAAAGTTGGCACTGAATCAGTCAGCCAGTATATTGGCAATATCTGTTGGCTCGGTATAGGAGGTACCATTGTGCAGTAGCTCAGAGCAAATTTGGGTATTGCCGTGGAGATTCTTTGCATAACTATATAAGACCTTGTGATTGTCTTTAATGTCTGTTGCAATTCTGTTTTCATAGCTAGCTTTAGAGGATTTGATGAGGAATCTCAACTTTTTGTTGAGGCTGATAAGGGAGATTTTCCAGTCTTGGGACTTCACCTTATTCCACATCAGTTTCCTCTTTCTGTTGTAGAGTTTGTTTATGGCATGGGGCCATCAGATGAGCATCCTTTTTTTGAAGGAGAGCATCTTGGTTCTTTTGGGTATGGCAAGATCCACGCATTTGTGTACATGTTCATACAGTGCATTGGTGTATGATTTGGTGGTCATGCAACTATTCTCCATTTGCATGGGTGCTGTGAAGTTAGCCATCTCTGTTTTTAGGAGCCCAAAGTTAGCTTTGGAGAAGTTTTTCATGGTGGTTACCTTTGCAGAGGTGGGGTGGGGTGGGAGGGATGTGGATTTCCAAGGTGATTAGTTTGTGGTCGGATCTAACCAGGGAGAAGTTGACAATTGGTGTAGAGCAACAGTCGCGCATGTTAGTTAATGACCAGGTCAAGGATATTGCTACCTCTAGTGGGGGTAAGAATGAGCTGGTCCAGGGCATTGGAATTAATGAAATTCAGGAAACTTTGGGCAAATGTATTGGTACATGAGTAGTTTTCCCAGTTAATGGAGGGATAGTTGAAGTTGCCCAGTATGAGAGTGTTACTGTGGACCCTAATATTCTCCAAGGTGCTTAGGAACATGGAGTGTGAGTCTTGGGACATGGTTGGGGACCTATATCAGGCTATGACCTAAATCACTGTCTTACTCAATGTTAGCTGCACCTGAAGTATCTCTGATGCATTATGGTGTGTGCATCCTTTATGAATATGGAAACACCACCGCCTTTGGAGCTTCAGTCCAAGTTCTGGGGCCGAAAGATGTAGAATGAATTATAGCCTGGTAGTGCAGGGGTGCTTTCTGCTGCCTTGAACCAGGTCTCTGTTACAGCACAAATGTCGATGTTCTCCATTTTAAGGAGTGCTTCGGGTGAGTGTATTTTGAGATTTAGGCTTCTAGTGTTGAGCAGCATGACTCTCAGATTGCATTTGTTTGCAGCTGTTATGGTGGTAATTTGGTCTTTGGAGCACCACCTAAAAAAGGCACTATAGGGTTGGCAAGAGCCTTGGCTAGTATCCAGAAGCCCAGGGGTGACAGATGCAGGCCACCTCTGGCAAAGCATCGAGGTCTGTCAATCATGTCATCCAAGGCAGACAGATGCTGGATCCCCTTAGAATGACACCAAAAATTTAGCCAATTGTTGAAATCAATCATTTTCTGTTTGCACTGTGGTATAATTCTGGGTGATGGTAGGATGCTGCTCAGGCCTAGAGTCATACCCGCCTGGGCTATATAAACCAAGAGCTCCTCCATGTCTCTTTTAATGTAGTCTAGGGAGGTACGTCTCAGGTCATTCACACCTACATGTACAATGACAGTCATATTTTTACCTGTTGTTGAGGGACCTGAGTGCGTGCGTTATGTGGTGGATCCTGGCACCTGACAGGCAGCTGACTGTTACTGTATCCTTATTCATCCTAGTGAGTGGGACATCAGTGTGCCTCACTATCGAGTCACCTATGACTAGTGTGTTGGGCATGCTGTTTTGCCTTAGGGGCTTTGGTTGACTGGCACACTGTTTAGAAGAGTTATGTGTCTTGTGATTAGTGTTGTGGTGGTCGAGTGTGTTTCTGCCTTGGAGGCCTCTGCTGTTTGGGTACATTTTTATTGAGATCATCTGCAAAGGTGGGTTTGTGGTTTGTGTTTTTATGTGAAGGCAGTGCTGGTGTGTGTTCTGGATGGCTATGTGTTCCATATGGTGTGGTGCAAGTATTGACCTTCTCCTCTTGACCAACTATTCCAGTCTTTACTAGAGAGTGTGTGGCTTCCAATTTGGATATATAAGTGCATCTCTCACAAGTCTGAGTGCTGGGAGGTAAGAGGAGAGGGTTGTTGGTGTACATGAGGCAGTTGCTACATTGCCTCAGGATGCCCAAGTTCACCAGGTGAATAGGAGAAAGCAGTGGGAACTGACCTTTAGACATGCCTGGATGTGTGGGCATTAATAATAAGTACTGGAGCTGTTTCCTTATATAACGTTTAGTGCTGGTAGCACTTTTGTGTGCTACAATAATTGCTACAAGAAGTCTGGCAAAGTGCTAGACTAATAAGCTAGTAAAAGTGCAGGAGAGGAGAGAACTAGCAGATCTAAGGGAAAAATTGAAGAGCAGACTTTGGCACCACTCAGAAACTTAGAAACAGTCCTGGATACAGCAAATCTGTATCTGGACTAGACTAGCTACAGGAAAGGAGGGAAACAAGTGCAAATGCAGGCTTTTAAACCAGAAAATTGAAAGAGATGGAAAAACTGTGCAAATGGCTAATAAACTACAATTTCTGGTCAGGAAACCACTCCTCTTGAGATAGATAGGCCACCTAGTGCTTACCACTCCCACTGATAAGCTAAAAGGGTTCCCTGCAACACAGAAAGGCTTGGGGGGCTCAGAAGCTTACATACAGTCCTGGATACAGCAAATCTGTATCTGGACTAGACTAGTTACAGGAAAGGTGGGAAAAGCACAAATGTGGGCTTTTAGACCAGAAAGTTGAAAGAAATGGAAAAACTGCCCAAACAGCCAATAAACTACAATTTCTGGGCCAGAAACCACTGTTCTTGTGGTAGATAGGCTACCTAGTGTTTACCACTTGCACTGACAAGCTAAATGGTTTCCCTCTGACAAAGAAAGGCTTGGGGGAGTCAGAAGCTTGCAACCAGTCCTAGATACAGCAAATATGTATCTGGACTAGACTAGTTACAGGAAAAGTGGGAAACAAGCGCAAATGCAGGCTTTTAAATCAGAAAGTTGAAGAAAATGGAAAAAAACTGCCCAAACGACCAATAAACTACAATTTCTAGTCCAGAAACCAGTCCTCTTGTGCTAGATAGGCTATCTAGTCCTTACCACTCCAGCTGATAAGCTAGAAGGCTTCCCTCCAACACAGAAAGGCTTGAGGGCTCAGAAGCTTACATACAGTCCTGGATACAGCAAATCTGTATCCAGACTAGGCTAGTTACAGGAAAGGCAGGGAACAAGCTTAGAATTTTTTTTCAGAAAAGCAGCTAAAACAGCACTAAAAAGAATTCAAGTGCAGTGCAAGCTAACACACTTGAGTGTGTAGCAATATTAAAGCAAATACAGTTTAAATAAACACAATTTATTCAAACTGTATTCTTGTGATAAACTGTTCTGTATTACAAGTGTTCATCACAAATGTTGTGATAAACTGTTCTTTATCACAAATCAGGTGTCATTAGTTGAGTGACCTTACTGCCTAATGCAATAATGCAGCTATGCTGACTATGCTATTTTCTTAGGTTCATAGGTTGGTACTGAGCTATCTGCCTGAAGGCATATATTAGCCCAGCCATGTTGTGTGGTATTCACCGCCCCTTTAGTAGTTCCCTAAACCCTTGTACTAGCAGCTAGTACCCTTGGCCCCTATCTAGTAGTGCTGTTGGTGTGATCCCCGGTGTGAACTTTCTGTTACCCATCCACTCATCAAGGTTCCTCTTGAAGAGTGATAGTGAGGGGCTCTGTCTTATGTAGATCAGGACCCTGTTCCATAGTAAGGGAAGTCTCTGCGAAGGGAATCTATCCCTCCAGCATGTTCTATTCATTGTTGTGTTGAGGTTTATATCCCTAGAGCGTGTATCTCGAGTAGATTTGGTTTTCCTAAGATGGAGCATGTTCAACAATTCTGGGTTGGTCATGTCTCTGTACATTAGACAGAGATCGTCTCTGAGAAAGTGGTATGCAACAGAGAACAGTCTTAGCTTTTTCAATCGTGCTGCATAGGGCAACTGTTTGAGGCCAGTAATTCTCTTGGTTAGGTACCTCTGTGGTCTCTCCAGCTGCTGGAGATGTCTAGCCAGGTACATTCCAATTGGTGCATTGTACTCAATAATGGGTCTGATGAGGGAAGAGTAGAGAGGCACCATTACATCCTTAGATCTTGATGCGAACCCTTTCATGATCAGATGGGTCACATAGAAGGATTTTCTAACCACTTTGGCAACATAGTTATCAAAGGAAAGCTGGCTATCTACTTGGGTCCCTAGATCCCTTATTTCTTCTTCAGATTTAAGTAGCTTATATTTAAAACATTTAAGCACCATTTTGGCAAGAGTCACCATCACTATGTTACACTGAACCTCTGCTGATTTCAGCCTTGCTAGTCTTGTTTATTCTTCATTGTTATGTGACCCCCCCACACACACACACACACAGTACATAGGATCATAGGATCATATGAGGTTACTAGGCTAATGGCCTCAGGGCCCTTACAAGCCTAGCCAAGTTCAACCCACGTTCCCAAGGGTGTCTGGTTCAAGCAGACACAAAAATCCTCACCTATTGCCCCTGTCCAAGAGGGACACAGGTGGTACCCCTGGTGTGAATTTCTGGTTACCCATCCAATCATCCAAGTTGTGCTTAAATAGGGTCAATGAGGGGCTTTGTTTAACATGAATAGGAAGCTTGCTCCAAAGGTGGGGCAACCTCTGAGAGACAAATCTGTCTCTCCAGCAAGTTCTATTGATATCACATACCAGGTTAAGGTCATTTGAACAAGTGACTCATGTGTCATTTGACTTGCAAATGTGCAGCATTTCCATCAAAGCTGGGTCAGAGATTGCTCTATATACAAGGTGCAGGTCATCTCTGAGCAGTCTGTATGACACAGAGTAAAGTGACAATGATTTCATTTTGTCCACATAAGATTGATCTTGAAGACCCTGAATTTTCTTTGTAAAGAACATTTGTGGTCTCTCCAATTGCTGCAGGTGTTTGGAAAGGAACACACCAAAGGGAGCTTTGTACTTTATTACTTGATGGTAAGGGAAGAGTACAGGAGGGTTATAACCTCTTCTTTTTTCCTTGAGGCAATGCCCTTACTTATGAGATGAGCAATATAATGGCTATGTCCTAACTTCATGAGTATTGTTTAAAAACGTTTGGACATCAAAAGTTGATGCATTAGTTTTTCCCTCTTTCTCTGTCTCTTTTTCTCTCTCTTGCTTAGTTAGTGCAGTAAATCATTTATTATACAATGATTAGCCATTAACATTCAAAAAGTAGTACTCTGATTGGTCAGCCTAACTAGTGTGCCTGTTGTAAATCCGAGCATATACCAACGGAAAAAGTTTGGTCACCCAGACTTTTTTTCCATTAACATATGCTACATCTTTTTCACTTTTCTTCAGCTTAATAAAAAAGAAAAAGAAAAAAAAGAAAAGAAAGAATGAAATCCAGACAGTACAGAGGTATGAGAGAGACAGGACAGAGAAAATACAAGGAATATCAGGTACGTTATGCAAAACCAAATAAACTTACCTGATTTTCCTTGTACTTTCTCAATCCAGTCTCTCTCTTACCTGTCAATGGTCTGGATTTTAAACTTTATTTATTTATTTATTATTTTAAAAAAATGGAGATCTTCCTTTCTCTCTTGCTTCCTTTCCAAAGCACTGATGTACTACATAAGCGTGCACATGCACAGTACATCAAGAAAGCCCTAGGATACCAAAACAAAGCAGAAGAGCACCACAGTGCCATTATGCAAAGACATTCCCACAGATTTACTATTCTTCTGTGCAGGACTAGCTTAGTCCTGCATGGTAGCGACTGTTTAGGAGCAGGATGGCTGCGCACCATGCATATTAATGAAGGCTCACTGCCTGAGCTCCTAATCTTACACAGAGCATGTAAGAGTGCAGGGGTGTGTGTCTGAGACCAGAGCTCTCAGAATATACATGCCCCTGCAATGAAGAACAGCAGAAAGCCCTAAAAGAATGAGCGAGACCGCTCATAGGTGTACGCATACCCCCAGCAACATCACCCCACATGTACAAGAGCAATAGTTAACACAAGAAATATAAAGATAGTTTTTTTTTATGAAACAGATTAAATTTAACCATAGGTGCACGGGTTTGCCCATCGCTTAGCTACAGTTAATGCAGCTTAAATGGCAGAAGAGGATAAAAAGCAAGATATATACAAATGAAGCAGTATAGCAATAGTGTAGTGGGCAGAGCATTCGCCTTATGAGAAGTCATTCCCGGTTTGAGTCCCACTGCAGCATTTTCCATGTCAAATCACATTATGACCAATATTTGTAGTTGCATAACCTACTAAATAACATATATTTGTGAACTAGAGTACTGCATTAAATGCAGATGTGAGGTGTTAGTGTCATAATGTTGCAAAGTCCACAGATAATCATATGTGCCTCATACAGTATATGTACACAGGTATCAGGGATACAAATGGAAGGTAAAATGTGTAATGAATAACAACTCCATACAGCTTCCAAATCCCCCACCTTCCAAAGAATCATTAGACATTATTATCTAAATGACTGCAGTGGAAAGTGGGAGTAAGTACTAGTAAACAAGTGTAAGTAGTATTAAGCAGTAGTACATGGGACTAAGCATATGTAAGCACCAGTAAGTGGGTTTAAGCCCATTTGCATGGGGGTAAGCAGTGCTCACACATGTTAAGCAATATTGAAGTTAACTCTCTGTAAGCATATTTAACCGAAGGTTGGCAGTGCTTAC
>NC_056737.1:1614595824-1614643677 GCF_019279795.1 Protopterus annectens
CCCTTAGTGCAAGACATGTGGACCAAGCCTGACAATGTGGATGTTAACAGCGATGTAGATGGGTATATCATATAAATACCAGTATACATTTGCCCCCATAGGTTATGCATTCACACAGTGCTGCCTGTTCTGACATATAATAACTGCTGGTACAGAGGTGCCATGGCCACATACTACCCATTAGTTAGCGACATACATCTGTAGAGCATCCCACTGCTTTGTCTGACATACATGACTGTTATGGTGGCCTGGCAGCAGTACATCTGACAAGTATCTGGACATAACATCACACTGGTTAAGTACATTAAGCCGCTAGGCATGTAACACAGCACTGTGCAGGCTACAGGCAGATTGCCACAACACTGGCCTACATTTCCTATGGGGGAATACACATGTACTTGCATATATACCAGGCTCTACCGGCATGTCACAGCACAGAGTAACACACACCTGTGTGAAAGTGCATAACCACAACCAATGTGAGCATAGGCACAGGCACAGTCACATCTGGTAAGCTAGCGTAATATTACAGTATATGGACTATCTGATCAAGACCATCCCCATATGTGCCACTCACATATTAACCCTACATATACTGGGCCTCTACACATTGTGGTCCGATGCCTGTCTGTGGTATGGGACATGTGTTTGTTTGGCCCTAAAAACATGTAAGCCAATAGGGTAACATACAGTGGAGCAGCATGTAACATCAGATAGAACAGGGCCAAGAACAATGATATCTACTACAGTCTGTACACAGGCCAAGGTACATATTCAATATAGACACACTGTTGACAATCACCATAAGTACACAGACCTCAATACTATACACACAACCACAGAATTCCCAGGTTATGTCCTCAAATATAACCCCTACTATACATAATATGTGTAGCAGTGTGATATCTCACTGGCTAGTTATCAGATATGATGTCAATAAATTATGGTGTACAGAACATATGCACCTCTTACTGCATGACATATGTACAAAGGTTGACAGAGTTTTGGCTGGAGGCACATACACAGGGTCAATATTGACATGCTGCCATTATAACTTCATACATTTACTGTTTTAACAGGATTTGTTGTAACATATGTCCTATGAGGGATATGAAGTCAGTAATTCTCATGGCTGTCACCATGTACTGACTGCAATCCTCACACTACGCATCTGCAGTTCACAGATAGGTGCTCTGTGAGTAACACAAGTAACAAAAGGCACCACACACTGTCCAGTCTGCAGATGATGCTACAGATGTGGGTTTCCTCAGAAACATAGCACTGTCATGACAGGTATTAAAACATGTAGACCAGCCATATCTACACACACTCTGTTAAACCAACATTACTCCAAATGCAGAATAGCAACACTTACATTCTGTAGTCATGTCAGGCACATCCCCCTGCTGTGTGTTGGCCTGTCTCCACAGTGTATGTTGCTAGAGGTAAATCTCCAATCCATCTGTGATGCTGTTTGTCAAACACCAGATCTAAGTCCTGCTCACAGTGACTGAAAGGCCCAACACCAACATGATGTTCCTAGATATTGGAGTGTGTGTTCCATGCAATTGGCTATGGGAATGTTACCACAGCTGTTCCACATGCAATCAGCTAGAGGAGCACTGTAATTCATGCAGAGGCCATCAGCTGATCATGAGTATCACCTACAAAACACATGCTACTGCCTAAGCAAAGCAGGTGTAGTTCTCCACATCCACCAGAGAGGGAGTGAGAGAGGCCGACAGAGGCAAAGATAAGTCAAGGATGGGGTGGGAGAGTAAACCTTAAGCATGTTTGTGCCACACACCTACCAGTACAGGGTATCAAACCCCTGACTATGTATTGCTATCACTTGTCTATACAGTTATTGGATGCATCACATAGCTTACATGTTGTGGAACTCTCCAAATGTATATGTGATGGTGAGTGACATCTGCAGCAGTGATATGGTAGTGATACGGTAGGTGAAGTACATGTACCTGTCTGCATGAACAGGTGTCAGCGTCAACACAGCCACACTCTCTCAGGGACTCACACACATTGACACACTTGGTAGGGTCAGGAATATACTTTCTCACTGGTTAATTTGCCACAATACAGTACTGTGGAGGTATCACATGCACCACAGGGGTTATCCAGAGGTTATAAGGGCAAGGGGTATGTGGAGGTATCTGACATCAGACAGCATGCTTCAGTATACCAATGGGAGTTGTAGTGAGTGTGAATGTGGTCAGAATTATCATAAACCAAACACACAGACACAGGGTGCCAGTACTGACATGCATGAGTGCACTGCTTCACCGGTGAGTAGTGATTGTGTCAGAAGGCTATACAAGGCTAGGTGAAGGGTATAGCTTGGCATCAGGCCACATGACAATGGTCTGAAGTGTGGCTTAGGGGTGTAGTGTCTGGATTGTCCCACACAAGTGGATATTGTATTCACCATCCAGTCACCTGGGCAACTATTGTGTGTGGCCATTGCTGTTCAATGCTTGCTATGTATGTGTTCTTTAGTCCATGACATGAATGCTGTCTGGGATGTGCCCATGTCCCACATGCATGTACAGTGACATTTGGAATTGTTCCTGGGGTGTCTGGCCCATGTTGTGTACACAGATTGTTATACTCAGATGTGCCTGTCCTGGCTTCATGTGCTGGGAACAGGTAATGGAAAGCAGGTTGACCCTGCACCTGCATTGATAGCATGATATAGG
Source organism: Protopterus annectens (assembly GCF_019279795.1). Classification (NCBI taxonomy): domain Eukaryota; kingdom Metazoa; phylum Chordata; order Ceratodontiformes; family Protopteridae; genus Protopterus; species Protopterus annectens. Next base: position 1,614,598,539 of record NC_056737.1, read on the forward strand.
TATTCCCTGGTGTCAGTGGCATCTGCCCATACAGGGCATGTGTATAAGGCATGGCATGCCCTTTGTGGGTCACATTTGATGGCACCACAGGTATTGCAGGTGTCCAGTGGGGAGCATAGTGAAGACACACTGTCTGCATGTACGTGCGTATTTTACTGATGGACATGGTACCATGCCCTCTGTCATCCACTGCAATCACACCATGGTTACTATCTGTGGGCAAAATGCAGGGTACTACCAACATAGCAGCTGATGTCTAGGCAAGTGTGTTTGTGTATGAGACATGGGCTGAGAGTGTTCTCTGTGTAATACAAGGGTTACTAACTTTGTTCACCAGGCCTTGATGTCACATATAGGGGTATGGATTGCCACCCCAGCCTCTTGGCTATTTCACATCTGTTATCCTTGTAAGGTGGACATTGTGACATATAAAAGGAACACCATATAAGAAATTAGCAAAACCAGCTCCACAGTGAGTCTAGTTGTTACACACTCACAGCCACCTCCACACATGATACAAATGACAAACACATACACACACACCTGCCATGTCTGAGATTAGAACTCTTACCTAACTAGTTTATTACACTACAGCATTATGCAGTTATAGGACACGCAGATTACAGGGCTACACTATTCCCAAAGGTGTATTTCACAGTAAATGACATCAGCAGCCTTGCCAAAGTAGGGCATTTGATCTGTACTGAGTGTGACTAGCCTAAAATGCATTGCTCCCTACACAAACAAAGAAACACACTCACAAACATCTGCACTTGCCATGTGTGGGACTAGAACCCCTACCAAAGTACTATATTACACTACAGCATTATGCTGTTATAGGACGCACCATAGAGATTTCTGGGCTGCACCTTTCCCAAAGGTGTATTTCACAATGAATGACAGCAGCCTTGCTAAAGTGGGGCACTTGAATTGTAGTGTGTGTGACTAGCCTAAAAAGCATTGCTCCCTACACAGTCAGAGACACACACAGTTACCATGTCTGGGATTAGAACTCCTACCTAACACCCTACACCCTACAGCATTACACAGTTATAGGACACACCACAGAGATTACTAGGCTACACCTTTCCCAAAGGTGTATTTCATAGTGAATGACATCAGCAGCCTTGCCAAAATAGGGCATTTGAATTGTAGAGAGTGTGACTAGCCTAAAAAGCATTGCTACCTACACAGGAAGAAACATACACAAACAGTTGCCATGTCTGGGATTAGAACTCCTATCTAACTAGCTTATCACACTATAGCATTATGCAGTTTTAGGAAATGCCACAGAGATTACCGGGTTATGCTCTTTCCAAGTTGCATTTCGAAGTGGATGACATCAGCAGGCTTGTCATAGTAGGGCTATGTAGAGGGCAGTGTGTGTGCATGGGCTATAACCCATTCATCTAGAGGTTGACACACCACATGCAGGCACACACAGGGTTATATTCCACAGGTATGTGTATACAGCTGCTAGATGACTACTGCCTTGTACAGTCATGTTGCACAACTAGCACTTGGACCACATAGTCTGTAATGCTGAAGGATATCAGTGGCTAATTTCTACAGTGAGTGACATTTACACATCATGTGGTTGTAGCCATTTGGCTGTGTGTTGGGTGGGACAGGCCACATGATGGATGTCTCTTTGTCACAGTCACTCTCTTCCACATATCTATGTATGTCTACTTTTGACATATTATAGTATGTTGTCCTTGGATATATGTCTGTATTCGTATCCAATGTGTGTGTAAAGCATGACTGGTGCATACTGAGGCGTGTAAGCACTAACATCTACAACTGTCAAATATGTATGGTCCACTGTTGTTTGCAGACATGGGCTTCATTTGTTCACGTGTGTGAGCATGCCCAGAATGACCTTTCAGTATGTTGTCTGACATTGCCTTCATTTCTCTGTGTGTGTGAGCATGCCCAGTATGCCCTTCTGTACTGAATGTGTGGATCCATTCCAGGTAGGTTGTACTCCAGTGCAGACCTTTCTGTTGTACACCTACAGGTAGCAAACTGTTTCTGCAGGATAACCATAGATCATTTAGAAATATAGTGTCAAACTGTGCAAGGGATAATGAGTGTGTACTTTAGGTGATTGTGTCTGTGCTGCTTCTGCTACATTGTACTGGTGTTAGCAGAGATATTCAGACATGTGTACTGTTATACAATGCGATGTTTTATGTCCTCAGGTACTGTCAGGTGGACATTCTTGCTCACAGTGATTTCCTGGGGAACAAGGGTGAATGCAGCTGTGTCTGGTATTGTGGGCAAATGCCTACATATTCATGGAAAGTTATGCCATTCTGGAGGGGGGCTGCAGACACTTGCTGCTGGGTCTGTGTATCCGGTTCAGCACCTTGGTACAGTGCTGGCAGAGGATCCCATACTTGTACATCCATTGATATGACAGCATGGCCTTATCTTGCTGTGGCAATACCTCACAGCTGTATAGATTCACACAGGTTCCCAGAGGCAGGGGCCATAAGTCAGGACATTACCCCTATTGTGGTGCACGGGCAGGTTTATAGCCATCCATTTATATGTTTGCAGCCATGGATAGTGTGTGCACACAGCTCTGATTCAGACCTTGCACATTCCATGCTACCCATGCTTCCACCCCCCCTTCTATTATTCCATCCTCTTCCATACATTATGCATACATTCTTTGATACTTTCTCTAAGGTTATCACCTCACCACAGATGTGTTTTGGTGTTGGTCCACAGTTAATGCAGTGGGACATGGTGGACATGTTACTGTGGATTATCCACATGGCCTTGCATATGGCATATGTGGAGTGTGTTATGTTGTTATTTGGGTGTCTATGACATAACATGCATTGGCAGTAACTGTGAGACACAGGCCTTTGGCAGAGGCCTGTAGGCCATTTGGTGGTGATGCAGGCCAGCGTTGGCAGGCCGTTGCATTCTGTTAGTCCTACAGTCCCAAACCGCCATAGAGTATATTCCCCTGGGGTGATAGGGTAGGTGTGATAGGTGTTCATGCCAATACTTTCTATCAGTATTTGTCAGGTGCTGTGGATGCTGGCAGGGTGCTATGTACAGCTAGTGACACACCTGCACTGCATGCTGCATTCTTTCGCTATTGCCATATACAGGTGGGCGTGATATTGTACCAATTCCCAACAGCAGGGATACGACCAGAGAGGTAGCTGTGGGTGGTATTTGGGTGCGCTGGGTGCATGTGTGCTATGGACACTACTTTGATCTGATGCACGGATATGCATGGGGCATTCCAGTTATGCTGGCATGTGCAGGTACATCAGCGGTTGCCCAATACATCAGTCCTATCACCTTTGTGATCTGCAAGTGTTCAGGCAGATGACACCGGTATTCCCTACTACAGGCCCAGATAATCTGATGCATACCTGTATGTACAATTCCAAGGGTGTGTCCATTTAACAGTTACACATTATATACTGTATGGCTGGGGTACTTTCCCCTGTGTACTGCTTGTATATCTTGCCCAACAGCCATGCCATGTCAATCTTTCAGATGGTGACACATATTACCACCATACATTTACTTACCTCAACATGCATACATTCTGACCAATCTCACACAATATGAAACACACACCAACCTAACACACACATACCTGCATATTGTACAAATGCTACAATCTACCCTGCTACCTTGACCACCTCTGAGCATCTGTGCTCCACTGGTATTATACCTACACATACATGTTACTATAGGACATGGGGGGGGACACCTGCCTGTTTCTACATTGCTACACAGGATTGGGGGACACACCTGACTGTTACTACATTTCAACATAGGATTGGGGCATACACCTGACTGTTACTATATGTCTACATAGGATATGGGGGGACACAATTGATGGTTTCTAAATTGCTACACGGGATTGGGGGAGGGCACACCTGATTATTGCTACATTTCTACATAGGATTTTGGGGGCACAACTGACTGTTACTACATGTCTACATAGAATTGGGGGGGCATACCTGAATGTTATTATATGTCTACATAGGTTATGGGGGTACACCTGACTGTTTCTACATTTCTAGACAGGACTGGGAGCACACCTGACTGTTACTACATGTCTACATAGGATTGGGGAGGCACACCTGTTACTACGTGCCTACATAAGATATGGGGGCACACACCTGACTGTTTCTACATTGCTACACAGGATTGTGGGGCACACCTGACTGTTACTACATTTCTACAAAGGAATGGGAGGGCACACCTGAATGTTACTACATGTCTACATCGGATATGGGGGGCACACCTGACTGTTTCTACATTGCTACACAGGATTGGGGGGCACACCTGACTGTTACATTTCTACATAGGATTGGGGGGCACACCTGACTGTTACTACATGTCTACATAGGATATGGGGGGCACAACTGACTGTTTCATGATTGTTACACAGGATTAGGGGCACACTTGTCTGTTACTACATTTCTACATAGGATTGGGGGAGCACACCTGACTGTTACTACATGTCTACTTGGGATGTGGGGGGTACACCTAACTGTTACTACATGTCTAAATAGGATATGGGGGCACACCTGACTGGTACTGCATTTCTACATAGGATTGGGGGGTACACCTGACTGTTACTACATGTCTACATAGGATTGGGGGGCACACCTGAATGTTACTACATGTCTAAATAGGATATGGGTGGTAGACCTGACTGTTTCTACATTGCTGCACAGGATTGGGGGAGGGCACACCTGACTATTACTACATTTCTACATAGGATTTTGGGGGCACAACTGACTGTTACTACATGTCTGCATAGAATTGGGGGGCATACCTGAATGTTATTATATGTCTACATAGGATATGGGGGGTACACCTGACTGTTTCTACATTTCTACACAGGACTGGGAGCACACCTGACTGTTACTACATGTCTACATAGGATTGGGGAGGCACACCTGTTACTACATGTCTACATAAGATATGGGGGGCACACCTGACTGTTTCTACATTGCTACACAGAATTGTGGGGCACACCTGACTGTTACTACATCTCTACAAAGGAATGGCAGGGCACACCTGAATGTTACTACATGTCTACATCGGATATGGGGGGCACACCTGACTGTTTCTACATTGCTACACAGGATTGGGGAGCACACCTGACAGTTACTACATGTCTACATAGGATATGGGGGGCACACCTGACTGTTTCATGATTGCTACACAGGATTAGGGGCACACTTGTCTGTTACTACATTTCTACATAGGATTGGGGGAGCACACCTGACTGTTACTACATGTCTACATGGGATGTGGGGGGTACACCTAACTGTTACTACATGTCTAAATAGGATATGGGGGGCACACCTGACTGGTACTACATTTCTACATAGGATTGGGGGGTACACCTGACTGTTACTACATGTCTACATAGGATTGGGGGGCACACCTGAATGTTACTACATGTCTAAATAGGATATGGGTGGTACACCTGACTGTTTCTACATTGCTGCACAGAATTGGGGGGGCACACCTGACTGTTACTACATGTCTGCACAGGATTGGGGGATACACCTGACTATCACTACATGTATATATAGGATTGGGGAGGCACACCTGACTGTTACTACATGTCTACATAGGATATGGGGGGCACACCTGACTGTTACTACATGCCTACATAGGATATGGGGGGCACACCTGACTGTTTCTACATTGCTACACAGGATTGGAGGGCACACCTGACTGTTACTGCATTCTTACATAGGATTGGGGGGCACATCTGAATGTTACAACATGTCTACATCAGATATGGGGGCACAGCTGACTGTTTCTACATTGCTACACAGGATGGGGGGGCACACCTGACTGTTACTACATTTCTACATAGGATTGGGGGCACAACTGACTGTTACTACATGTCTACATGGGATGTGGGGGTACACCTGACTGTTATTACATGTCTGCATAGGATATGGGGGGCACACCTGACTGTTACTACATTTCTACATAGGATTGGGGTGGCACACCTGACGGTTACTACATGTCTACATGGGATGAGAGGGGTACACCTGACTGTTACTACATGTCTACATAGGATATGGGGGGGCACACCTGACTGTTACTACATTGCTACACAGGATTGGGGGGCACACCTGACTGTTACTGCATTTCTACATAGGATTGGGGGGTACACCTGACTGTTACTACATGTCTACATAGGATATGGGGGGCACAACTGACTGTTTCTAGATTGCTACACAGGATTGGGGATGGGCACACCTGACTATTACTACATTTCTACATAGAATTGTGAGGGCCACCTGACTGTTACTACATGTCTACATAGGACTGGTGAGCACACCTGAATTTTACTACATGTCTGCGTAGGATATGGGGGCACACATGACTGTTTCTACATTGCTACACAGGATTGGGGGGCAACACTTCTACACATTTGCTGTGACTGCACTGGTATGTCAGGTACTACATTTCATTCTGTTTTCTAACCTATGATGCTGACTAGAGGCATATCAGTGTACTACAGGTATTATGTTTGATTGATCTACATATTAGTTTTTGACTTCCTACCCTTCAGAACTAACACCCCACTGCCTGATCTGATGTAGTCTGTCTGTGTAGGCCTGGGGGGAGGTTACCCATAGGCATCATTCAGAGGCCTTAGCACAGCCTTTGTTTGTGCTTGTCTATACCTGTCCTGCTGGCTGTGACTGTTGTTGGGTATGTGAACCTCCCTGACTGGCATGTGTGCGTCATATGGACACATATGTGGCCCAGCACATTTCCTGCAGTGGGTTTTGTCACCATGTGTATTACTGACTACTATGGTGACACCAGTATTTGTTACAGATCTCATGCTGCCACTATAGATGTCTACTATCTGCTGGCATCCCATTCAGCCACCCAATTCCCTTGCATGCTCACATCCATACCATAGATACAGGTAACAACACATACTACTACATTCGGCAATTGGTAAGTTGAGTGACTGACCTTGTGGGTGTGCCAGTATTGAGGGTGGTGCTGGAGGGCTGCCTATGTTGGATGCACATAGCACACTCCCTACACATGGTTGAGTACAGGTAGTGTCATGTTTGGCATCCCTTTTACTGTATGTGCGAGTCAGAGAGAGGTGTCATTCCCTGTGTCCCTCCTGTGTCAGTGTATTTCCTATATGTTGCCTCTTTGCCAAGGCCAGGGCATACTGGGCATGCCTCCTTCTTCCTACTGGAGCAGGCTCGGGCTGTTCCTCCTCCGAGTTACTCTGTGCCTGTGCAGGCCTTGGCAATGGTGGGGGGCTGTGTGGCCCTGCCCCGTGCTGTTCTTGCTGCAGCTGTTTCCACAAGATCATATTATGTAGCACGGCACATATAATGACAATTTGAGTACATGTAGCTGGTGAGTACTGCAAGGCTACACCGGATGTGTCTAGGCACTGGAACCATGACTTCAGCATCCCAAACATATTCTCTATTATGATTCTGGTCTGTGAGTGTGCATCATTATGGAGTTCTTGTTCAGGTATGTGTGCATTTCTGATGGGTGTCATCAGCCATGGCACCAGTGCTTAACCAGCATCCCCCAATAGGTGACCGTAATGGGTGACCCACTGGCAAATCTCTGGTACAGCTGCATCAGATGCCAGATGTGGGAATCGTAATAGCTTCCAGGGCAGCCAGCACAGACATTCATTATTATGCCCTGAGCAACACACACAACCTGGCAGTTGATGGAGGGGAAGCCTTGCAGTTGATGTAGACCCTACCCCGCTCACCGGGTGGTGTTTTGATGCATATGTGCATGCAGTCTATAGTACCCACTACCTCAGGGTATTCTGCTATTTGGTGGAAGAGATGCATATTGCTGGCCAACACCTCACGGGTGTTGGGGAAATATACGTGCTCACCGGCATGTGCTGACATGGCATCCAGGAACTGGAGAAGTACTCCAGATGCTGATGCCTGTGAGATCCCCATGGTATCCCCAGTTGGCCTTTGGAAGGTATCTGTAGCTAGTATTCTTAGGCCTACATATATCTTGGTATCCACTGAAATGGGTTCCCCTCCGTTAGTTTTGTGTGGGAGGCGTGGCCGGCACAGCTCAACAATTTACTGTAGGAGGTCCCTGTCCACCCTGTAGTGTTCCACTATCTCAAGCTCATGTAGCCCCTGGTAGGTTACCCTGGGTCTGTACACTATTTTCCATCTCCTCACTGTGGGTGATCGACAGCATTCACATCTTCACCACCATCAGCCTCTTCCACATGTTGTATGATAGCTATTGCAGCCCCTATCATTTTGTTTTTTTGTTTGTTAAAAATTCCCTGCTTGTATACACCAGTAGTCTTGAGTATGTGGGAAAAACAGAGGGATAGGTGCTTGCATAGTTTATAGTAGTGTTCTGGTCTGGTCTGCTCCCTGTGTAATTGGCTGATTCTGATACATTTCACCTGCCAGCTATGCTACTTCCCCTAGTTTACCTTCCTACTGCTGTTTTCCCTTCCCATTGCCTTCCTGTTTAAGCCCAGGGACATGCCGCACAAACACAGTGCTGAAATGTGCACAGAGCTACTATTTCCTGGTTTACTTTTTTTATGTTTAAAATCCGGTGCGTGGTGTGCACACCCACTTAGGCAATGTAAAGAGTGATAGGCAGCCTCAGATACACCCCCTAGCTTAGCTCTGCTAAGCTAAGGGCGAATCCGTGCCACAGGGCTCCAATCTGCTTCCAGTATGCCTGACACACACCCCTAGGATGTCAGCTAACTCTTAGGCTTGCACCAAACTATTCCTGCTCTTACACTGTTGGGTGCTGACTAGTGCAGTGGAAATCTGTGATTCAGTACCATTCCTCTCATTTGCATAGGATTGCCTGGTGATACATAGTTACAGGTCCCACACTGAGCCTTCCCCCTTAGCAACCACTATTCACTGGCCATGTTATCTTCTGTCTGCCTTTGAGTATAATGGCAAAATAGTGATTTTGGTTAGAATGCTTCTTTTAGGTTTACTTTCTTAATTTTTGCCTGATCCCATTTACACAATGCTGCCCTGTGCTTAAACAGCCGAGATTGGCTAAAAAAATAAAAGTTGATTTTTTTTTTATTTTTTGCAGCTGTTTTCCATGCCAATGACCTTATATTTTTCTATTGGCATGCTTTCTACATAATATCCACCCTTTATTTGGGACTGCCATGGCTCCATTTTTGTAGTTTGCATAAATGTACTCTGTTACTGGCGGAGTGCATTTCTGCAGATTAGACTAGTCCTACATGGCCGGCTTTCAGCTTCCTGGAGCAAAAATTCCCCTCATTTGCATGGATTTCTCCTGCAAATAGGGTAATTTGCATACAGGGACTGAGTCTGTGCAGGACTAGTGCAGGAGCGCTCGTGCATGTCCCTACAGCTTATTCCTGGATCGCACGGCAAACATATTGCCTGCTGGAGCTCCTGCACTAGTCCTGCACACTGTGCAGGGCTTGCAGAATCCAGGGAAATGGGTTGCACTGGTGGGTTACCATATCATTATGAATCTTAGGAGCACAATATTATACCAATCCTCACAAATCCATGCCTTACACCCTCAGCACATTCTAATTTTAACTATTTTTTTTTCTCTGCTATTATACCCTGTCCTATCTGTGCCTAACCATCTATAACCATTATTTATTTTGTTTTCTTTCAATCTCTCTCATCCCACCTCCTATCTTGCCTATCTATTGTTGCACCTGTTTAATCAGGCATAGTTCGACATACACAGTATTACATGTTTAATGTATAGTAAATACTTTCTGCTTATTTAGTGTAGGTGTGTTATTAGAAATGTAAATAGTTAGTTATTATATTTTACATGGGTTTGAACTTTGAACATATTTCTGTCTGTTTCTTGTGTTTTGATGTCATGAATGTCATGTTATTTTTGTATATAAGGTCTTCATTTCTCTTTATTCTTCTGTGTATGATAACATCTATCTATCTATCTATCTATCTATCTATCTATCTATCTATCTATCTATCTATCTATCTATCTATCTATATGTTGTTCTTCTTTCAGCTTTTCTCGGTTAGGGGTCACCACAGCGGAACTCTGGTCCGGGCTTAAACAGGGAGGCAATGGGAAGGGAAAACAGCAGTAGGAAGGTAATCAAGGAGAACTAGCTGAGCTGACAGGTGAAATGTATCAGACACAGCCAATCACACAGGCAGCAGCCCAGCCCAGAACACCACTATAAACTATGCAAACACCTTTCCTCCTTGTTATTCCCAATAACTCTGCACCACCAGTATATACAAATGGGGAAATATTAGAAATAATGCTAGGGGATGCTTTTGCTATCATAAACCAGCATGTGCAAGAGGCTGAGGGTGGTGAGGATGTGAATGCTGCTGAGCAACCCACAGTGAGGAGATAGAGAAGAGTGTATAGACCCAGGGTAACCTACCAAGGGCTACATGAGTGGAGCGCTATAGGGTGGACAGGGACCTCCTACAGCAGATTGTTGAGCTGTGCCAGCCACGCTTCACACACAGAACTAACAAACAGAGGGGAATCCATCCCAGTGGATACCAAGGTATGTGCAGGCCTACGAATACTAGCTACAGGTACCTTCCAAAGGCCAACTGGGGATATGTTGGGGTTATCACAGGCATCAGCATCCAGGGTACTCCACCAGTTCCTGGATGCCATGTCAGCACATGTCGGTGAGCATATATACCTCCGCATCACCATAAGACATCGGCCAGCAATATGAGTCTTTTCCATCAAATAGCAGAATACCCCGAGGTAGTGGTGCAATAGACTGCACACACATATGCATCAAAGCACCACCCGGTGAGTGGGGTAGGGTCTACATCAACCGCAAGGGCTTGCCCTCCATCAACTGCCAGGTCATGTGCGATGCCCAGGGCATAATAATGAATATGTGTGCTGGCTGCCCTGGAAGCTACCACAATTCCCACATCTGGCATCTGACGCAGCTGTACCACAGATTTGTCAATTGGGACATCTCACACGGTCACCTAGTGGGGGATGCTGGATACGCACTGGAGCCACCATGGCTGATGACATCCATCAGAAATGCATACACCCGAACAAGAACTCCATAATGAGGCACACACACAAACACGAATCATAATAAAGTGTGTGTTTGGGATGCTCAAGTCACGATTCTGGTGTCTGGACACATCTGGTGGAGCCTTGCAGTACTCACCAACTACATTTACCCAAATTTTCCATGCATGTGCCATGCTACACAATATGATCCTGTGGAAACAGCTGCAGCAGGAACAGCATGGGGCAGGGCCACACATCCCCCCACCATTGTCATACACCTCTGGGAAAGACATAGCCCAGTAATCTCCATAGCGCATCCTTTAGCTGCATATTGCTGCAGTGTGATAAAGTCATAAGATAGGTGTTCTAACCCCAGACCTGGCAACTGTGTGTGTGTGTGTGTGTGTGTGTGTGTGTGTGTGTGTGTGTGTGTGTGTGTGTGTATATCAGACTGAGTAGAGAGCAATGCCTTTTTAGGCTACTCACACTCCGTACAGTTCATATACTCAACTTTGGCAGGACTGCTGATGTCACTCACCTAGAAATACATCTCTGGGAAAGTCAGAGCCCAGTAATCTCTTTAGCGTGTCCTGTAACTGCATACTGCTGTAGTGTGATAAAGTAGTTAGGTAGGTGTTTTAACCCCAGACCTGACAACTGTGTGTGTTAGTGTGTGAATCTGTGTGTGTGTGTCTGACTGAGTAGAGAGCAATGCTTTTTAGGCTACTCACACTCTGTACAATACATATACTCAACTTTGGCAGGGCTGCTGAAGTCACTCACCTAGAAATACACCTCTGGGAAAGTTGTAACTCAGTAATCTCTGTGGTGTGTCCTGTAACTGCGTACCACTGTAGTGTGATAATGTAGTTATGTAGTTGTTATAACCCCAGACCTGGCAAATGTGTGTGTGTGTGTGTGTGTGTGTGTGTGTGTGTGTGTGTGTGTGTGTGTGTGTGTGTGTGTGTGTGTGTGTGTGTGTGTTTTGAGGCTACTCACACTCTGTACAATACATATACTCAACTTTGGTAGGGCTGCTGAAGTCACTCACCTAGAAATACACCTCTGGGAAAGTTGTAACCCTGTAATCTCTGTGGTGTGCCCTGTAACTGCATACCACTGTAGTGTGATAATGTAGTTAGGCAGTTGTTATAACCCCAGACCTGGCAACTGTGTGTTTGTGTGTGGAGCGTTTTGTGTGTGTGTGCGTGTGTGCGTGTGTGCGTGTGTGTGTGTGTGTGTGTGTGTGTGTGTGTGTGTGTGTGTGTGTGTGTGTGTGTCTGAGTAGAGAGCAATGCTTTTTAGGTTACTCATACTCCATACAATTCATATACCCAACCTCGGCAAGGCTGCTGATGTCACTCGCCTAGACATACACCTCTGGGAAGAGTGTAGCCCAGTAATCTCCGTAGCCCATCCTGTAACCATGTACTGCTGTAGTGTTATTTAGAACCGTGGTACCAGGGTTGGGAGGGTGGCTTAATGGCTAAGGTGTTTGCCTTACAAAAATAAAGTTCAGGGTTTGAGTCTCACAGGGGATAATTGGCTAGGCATAGAATGGCTCGCAAGGGCAGTTAGCTTAGCACTAAACTATGAACCTATGGTAGGGTTCCATCCCCACCCATGGCAGTTCTGTTTGTTTTGTGTGTGTTTCAGTGTGTGTGTATGGAGCAATGCATTATAGGCCACTCACTCGCAGTATATTTCAAATGCCCTACTGTAGCACTCCTGTTGATGCCATCCATTATGAAATACAACTTTGGGGAGACAGCTTTTCTGTAATCCCTGTGGTGCGTCTTATAACAGCCCCATGCTGTAGTGTGATGTAGACCTTGGTCAGGAGTTCTATACTCACACATGTCAGTTGTGGATGTTTTGTGTGTGTCTCACTGTCTGTGTAGGGAGCAATGCGTTTTAGGCTAGTCACTCACTGTACAGTCGAAATGCCCTACTTTGGTAACCCTGCTGATGTCATACATTGTGAAATATACCTTTGGGGAATAGGTACTCCAGTAATGCTCGTGGTGCATACTATAACTGCATAGTGCTGTAGTGTGATAAACTAGTTAGGTAGGGGTTCTACTCCCAGACATAACAGGCATGTGTGTAACATGTACCCTGTGTAGAGGTGGCTGCAAGTGTGTGACACCTGTGGCCAATGTGGAGGGGGTTTTGCTCAGTTCTTTTATGGTGGCCCTACTATATATCACCATGTCAACCATACAGGGATACCAGATGTAAATTAGCTGAGAGGCGGGTGTGCAAAGCCATACCCAGACATGAGACATCAAGGCCAGCCAATTACAGTTAGCAACCCCACTATTACACAGAGCACACAAGCATGCCTAGGCAACAGCCAATATGTGGGTAGTATACTGTATATTTACCACTGATAGTAACTCAGCAGTGGGCTACAGTGGCCATATCACCCTGACCATCTGTCCAATATGCACATACATGTAGACAGTGCACCTCCACCATGTTCCCAAATTGACACCTGCACCACCCGTGGTGCCTTCACATGGGACTCCCAATGGACATACCATGCCTGATAACATGCTCTGTATGGACAGATGACAATGACATCAGGGAATGCTGTTAGCATGCTATCAATGTAGGTGCAGGGTAAACCTGCTGCCTTTTACCAGTTCCTGCCACAGGTGGGCAAGACTGGCACATCCAATGATCTGTGTTCACAACATGGGCTAGACACCCCAGGTACAGTGCCACATGTCACTGTACATCCATGTGGGAGGTGTGCACATCCCAGACACCATCCATGTCATGGAGTAAGGAACATATACATGGAAAGTGATGCACAGCATTGGCCACACACAATAGTCACACAGGCGACTGGATGGGGGATGCAATGCCCAGCTGTGTGGACAGATGCAAAAACCACAGGCCTAAGGCACAATGCAGACCATCATCATGTGGCCTGATGCCAAGGTATACCCATCCCCTACCCTTGTACAACCTGCTAGCACAGTTAACCACCACACACCCGTGCAGACATGCACCCATGCATGTCAGGAATGGCACTCTGTGTGTTGTATGGTGCATCTGACCACATCTACACTCACTACAACCCCTAGGGCATACTGAAGCATGCTGCTTGATGTCTGACACCTCATCATACCCTATGCCCATACAACCTCCATGTGACCCGTGTGGTGAATGTGATACCTGCACATCGATGTGTTGTGGCAATCACATTAGTGATGAGTTGCACTCCTGGCCCTGCCAAGCATGTCAATGTGTGTGTGTCCCTGTGTGAGTGTGCCTGTGTAGACACTGGCAGTGGTTCATGCAGACAGGCACGTGTACGTCACCTACCGTATATTTACCATATCCCAGTTGCAGATGCCACTCATCATCACAAATATGCTCTGAGTGCTCCACAGCAGGTAACCCATGTGGCGCAGCCAGTAAATGCATCAAACTGTGATAACACTACATAGTTGTCGGGGGTTTGATACCCATGTGCTGGTAGGTGTGTGACACTAGCATGCTTTCATTTTCCTCTATCCCCCCTCCCTGACATGTATTTGCCTCTGTCTACCTCCCCCACTCCCTCTCCAGTGGATTTGGAGACCCACACCTGCTATGCTCAGGCAGCAGCATGTATAATGTAAGTGATGTTCATGATCAGCTGATGGCCTCTGCACGAATTGCAGCCCTCCCCTAGCTGATTGCATGTGGAATGGCTGTGGTAACAGACCCATAGCCAATTGTGTGGAAACACGCTCCAATACCTAGGAACACATGGTGGTGTTGGCCCTTTACAGTCACTGGGAGCAGGAACTCGATATGTTGTTTGGCAAACAGCATCTCAGATGGATTGGGGATTTACTGCTAACAACATACACTGTGGAAATAGGGCAACAAACAGGAGGGGAATGTGCCTGACCTGACTACAGACTGTAAGCGCTGCTATACTGCATGTGGAGTACTGTTGGTTTTACAGTGTTTGTCTGGATATGCCTGTCATACATGTTGCAATACCTGCCATGTCGGTCCCATGTATATGAGGGGTCCCCATCCACAGGGTCATCCGCAAACTGAGCAGTGTTGTGCCTTTGGTTTCATGCATTAGCTATGGTGCACCTATCTGTGGAATGCAGAAAGTAGTGTGAGGATAGCAGGGAGTAGATGGTGACAGCCAGGAGAGTTACCAGCATCACATCCCTCACAGGACATATGGTGCAACAAACCCTGTTACAACAGTATATTTATGAGGGTATTACAGTGACATGTCAATATTGGTCCTGTGTTTGTGCCTCCAGCCACAACTCTGTCAAACTTTGTACATATGTCATGCAGTAGGGGGTGCATATGTTCTGTACTCCATAGTCATTGACAGCATAGCTGATAACAAGCCAGTGAGATATCAGACTGCAACACATGTTATGTATAGTAGGGGTTATAATTGAGGACATAGCCTGGCCATTATGTGGTTGTGTGTACAGTACTGAGGTATGTGTAAGTCTGGTAACTGTAGACAGTGTGTGTATAGTGAATATGTACCTTGGCCTGTGTAGAGACTGTTTGTAGGTGTGAATACACACATATCCCATACCACAGACAGGAATTAGACCACACTGTCTAGTGGCCCAGTATATGTAGGGGTGTTGTGTGAGTGGCTCATATGAGGATGGTGTAGGTCAGATAGTCCATATACTGTAACAGTACGCTAGCTTACCATATGTGGCTGTAGCTGTGTTCACATTGGTTGTGGTTATGCACTTTCACACAGGTGTCTGTTACTCTGTGATGTGGCATGCCTGTAGAGCCTGCTATCTATGCAGGTACACATGTATTCCCATATGGGAGATGTAGCCCAGTGTTGAGTCAGTCTGCCTGTAGCTAGCACTGTGCATTGTTACATGCCTAGCACATTACTGTACTTATCCAGTGAGATGACATGTCCAGATACTTGCCAGATGTACTTCTGCCAGGCCACCATGACAGTCATGTATGTCAGACAAAGCAGTGGGATGCTGTTCAGATATATGTCACTAACTAGTGGGTAGTATGCACCTCTGTACCAGTGGTTATTATGTGTCAGGACAGACAGGGGTGTATGAATGTATAACCTATGGGGGCAAATGTGTGCCAGTATTTATGTGTGATACCCATCTACATGGCTGTTAACATCCACACTGACAGGCCTGGTCCACATGTCTTGCATGAAGGGGTTCTGTGTATACCCCTGGATTAACATGTGTGTGTCAGACTATCCACATATATTGGGCGTATCGCAGCTGTAGTCCACAGGGGTGTTACTGCCCTAGCAATGGTACTGTACTATGATCACCTTAGGGTGTCTGTCAGTAGCCAATGGTGCACATGTCCACAGCAGATGTGGCCTCCCACACACACCATGTTTGTGGAGACACTCCCTATTACAGTAGCAATAGTCTACAAATATACCTGCAATACATATATGACATCTCCTTGCACTGAAAGGTTGGGACTATTGGGGCTGAGGTAGGGGTCCTCTGCATGTGCAGGACATATGGCAAACATATATGTACATATCATTATACATATATCCATATAGATATGTACACATTTACATATCTTGCTTACTGTATGACAACGGTTGTACACATATGTGCCTGTGTTCCAGACTCTTCCCTCCACTTACATACCTAGCTTAGCACAGGTGACATGCTGTCAGGGTTTGTTATGTATTGGGCTGTGTCTATGTCATGCTGTCATTCCTGCCATTCCTCTACTGCTGTCATGTCCCCACACACATACTGGGGGGTTGGGGCCATATATGTGTGGGCTCCACCTACACAATACATGTGCACCCTAATGTACTACAGAGGGCAGTGTACGTAATCATGGTATATGGCCCAGTAGTAGTGAGTGTAGGGGGGTGCACCATGACCAACCTAGACTGTAATAACATGTGTGGGTATCTGGGGTAAGCTGCCTTAAGGTATCTGGATGTACATTAACATACAGTCCACCTCTGGGTAAATGCAGGCCTACTGCCTCCTGCCATACGGACTGTTCTGTTTATCTGTGTGATTGTGATGGTGTCAGTTATGCCTTGTTATGTAACAGATACATCCCATTGTGTCAACTGGGGTTTGGACCCCCTAGGGATTGTGTACAGAGTGTAGATAGAGGCTGCTGACCTATACATCTGCATTATGTACTGTTGATTGTCTGGTATGCTGTGGGCCATTCTGTCATTACTATTGTACTACTAGAAGGCCTCAGACTGGACAGCAACATGTGTCAACCTTACCAGACTACTGTCTCAGTATAACGGTTTCACAGTTGCATTACACTGTTCATATGGATGTCAGTGTCTAAACGGCTATATGACATGGCATATGCAACTGTCATAGTACACAAATATAGCTGTCACAATCATTTATGGGTACCTTTGTGTGGTGTTATACCCTTTGATATCTCTGTGGGCATGTGTTGCAGGTTATGAATTTCATTCGTATGGGTAGCTCATACAGTCTCCAGTTGGTAAGGTGGTGACTTTAGAAATACTGGCTGCTCAATTTATGTACATGTACTACCTATGTATCGTACTGTACATATCTCTGTGTGTGTATGTGTACTTACATATATATCTATATATGTATATATGTATATATATATATATATATATATATATATATATATATATATATCTATATATATATATATATATATATATATATATATATATATACCTGTATCTGCATATATCTGTCTGTGTATATGTATCCTAGGGATGGCCATGTTGTGTGCGGTCCTAGTTATGGGATCTGCAACACTTGTTACTGTATTACAGGGGGGATGTGCTTGGCTGGGGGGGTATATCTATTTGTAACAGACGTATATTGTGTGGGGCCTCTCAACGTCATTAATGTTGCATGAGGACATATATGCTTTTGTTATATCCCCATTGTTATCACCAGATGTCTGTCTGTATACACCTATTTATGTACATGTATATATCTGCTGACATATACATGACCTGCTGTATATATTTACACATGTAGATGTAGACATATATATCCATAAATGTAGGCATTTGCATGTATATATATTCATATATATTTATATATGTATATATCCCTATAGATATAGATATAGATATAGATATATACATATATCTACATATATCAATATGCTGTACCATTTAGACATTAATATATTTACTCACACACATACATCTATATGTTGCAATACATTCCCTGTACTGTTGAATGACAGGGCTGGATGGTATGTTTGTGGAAACATCAGGGTTATGTACATCTGCCATGGATTAGTGGGAAATCACTTTTTGTATGGTGTGCAGGGTCCTGGGTATGAGCCTTGCAGAGGCGGTTTATTTTCTTGCTGGCCAGAACACTCCCGCTTACCCCCATGCTAACCTCTTTAAAAGGAATGGAAAAAAGGGTTGCTAGGAAAGTGGTGAAAAAGGGGCACAAAGAGGGTAAGACAGTAGGGGAAATAGCTAGGCATGTGCAGGAACGGTGTAGAAAAGGTCCATAGCTGCCCATTTCTGTATAAATACTGCTATTGGAGGTAGATGTTGACCCTCAAATCCCTGGGAGAGGGGTGAGGACAACATAAATGCATTGTGATGCCAATTAGACCAGATTACATGTGTCCAGTGGACACGTGTGCAGAATGGACAGCTATGTATGGAGCGCAATTGTCTCGTTGGAACATTTTGCCCTTCCATTATCTTTTCAGGTGGGAGTGGGATGTTGGGGAGGGGCTGTAGGTATATTTGGGGAGGGAGGATGGGAAGGCTACCAGACATGACACTCAAGATGCATATAGGGGCGGTATATGACACATGTGGGGGGTGAACACCTTGATGGGGAGGGGTGTTGGGATATTAGAAGCCCACAATCCCCCTAGTAGTAACAGTGGGACTGAGGTTACCACCCTTGGGTGGTCACCATGGTGTCGCCATAGTTCCATACTCTTGTGAAATATGACTACAGACCATCCTCCTGCTGACACATGCACACCTGCAACACAAATGGATAACATTATGAAGATAACAATCACTGTTACTGACAGCTGAAATGCATCATAGCTGCATGGCTACACTACCTGACATGTATGCATTACCCCTGACAGCATCTCACACTGCAGTACATTACAGCACTCTATAACAGTCACCGTGTCCATCAGAACCATATTATGCTGTCCTAGCATCGATGTTACGGATGACAGGGAAGTGGCACAGGTATCATCATATGCACAGGGTGTGTTGCTGGTTTGCCAGAGGCCGAGGGTGGTCCATACATGTGTCACCATGATTGTGGGTGAGGGGTTTCGTTCAATGATTGGGGTATGGTGGTGTGGTGTGTGTCAGTATGGGGTCGCCCTATGTGTGGTTGCATAGTGTGTGGGTATGCATGCACACAGTCCTGCCATGTGGCCACCCTATACAGGTGTTGTTTGACAGCTGCAGACCATACCTGGCAGGGTGTGCAGTTCAGTGCCTCCAGCCACAGACACACTGACTATGCCTGCCAGGGGTTGCATGGGCACGCACAGGTACAGACCTTGAGTTGCTACTCTCCCCTGATGATGACAGGTGTCTGCTGAAACCATGTCCCACCTGGGACTGGCCAGGGCCACATGCACGTGGCCTGCTGTGGTGCAGAGTGGACAGCACCCCCAGTGGTGTGCTGGGGCTGGTACTGCCACTATGGGAGCAGCTTGGTGTCATGGCACATCCACGTTGACCACTAGCTGCTGGTGTTTCTGGCCTATGTCCACGCAGACATCGCAGCACTCCCACCACATGTTCAAGCAAAGACATTCCATGGTCGAAGAGGCCCACCATCTCACCCCACTGTCTATCCATGACCTCGGTATGTTCACAGTGGGCAGCAGCAATGTCATGGAGGTTGCCACGTGCAGATGAGAAAGCAGCCCTCTGCAGCTTCAGGCCCTGTCTGGTGTGCATGTCCATATGTGCCTGTGCCTCCATTACAGCCTGAAACATGCTCTTGGTGGTACCAGTTGTGGCACCTCTGCTAGGGGCATGATGACCAGCGGCACTACCAAGAGCACCACTGTACATCTGCCAATGTGGTGGCCTGCCGATCATCCAGCTATGCCGACTGTGACCTGACACAGTTGGCATGGACACCACACCTTTCTGGTCACTGGCACCAACCACCAACTGTCCCTCTGCTATGGCCACGTGTGATGGGGTTTGTACAGGCACTGTAACTGTGTGCAGGCTTGGGGTGGCTAGGAGGGTGTTGACACATGTAGGCACAGTGTCAGCCTCTGACAACCCCACCTGTGCCTCACAAGTACCATCATCATTGGTGTCTGTATGGACACCTACCTCATTTTGCATGCAGAAGGGAACTTGACCCCACCTCGTCACCTGTGGGGGAAGCAAACACATACGTTAAGATCTGTACAACATTGCATAACAATATGCACACTTATACACACACGTCACACACACACAGTCACACACACCCACACACACACACACACACACACACACACACACACACACACACACACACACACACACAGTCACAGACCCAGACAGACACACAGGCACAGACACACACACACACATACACCCACAAACACTTACAGTCCACCTTACTACCTCCCTTACCCTGGGTTTACAGAAAGTCCCACATTCATTTACAGATGTTCCCTATTCTGCATGGCACTTGTTAACATACACTCATTAATACTACCCATTAACATATCAGACCTCTCCATGCCTACACGTGTGATCACAACACATGATCTGTTACTCCATCACCTCCCTGACTTTGGTGGAGTAGGTAGTACATGGCCTCACTGCTGTCATCCAGTAATACCCTGTGTATGTCCAGTGATGGTGTACATGGCCCCTAAATGGTTGGGGATTCTACATTCACTACACATGTCACACACCACAGCCTCATACTACAGTCTTGATCAGTCCATGCCACATCTGCTGCACAATCAACCCATCATGCGGACAACAGTAATACCTGGATATACTCACTGATGTGGTCTGGTAATTCTCCATTGCATTAGTAGTGCTGCATACGTGGGTAGCCAATTATCCATCTGCTGCTGGCATTATGATGTGTATACCTGGTATGTACTTTCCATCCCAATGCATGTTCTGTGCTACAGACCTTGTTATGCTATCAGCTGTCCTGTGGTCACATATCAGACAGGCTGTCCTGGTGTCTCATGTTTCACTACATCTACAGCACAATCCCAAGGAGAAGTACTGCCATGTGATCGATCCCACTATTGCCTGTGCATACATGGACACTCGCACAAGCAGACACACATTTACACACACATCAGATATGCATAGACCACACTCCACCAGATTGCACTCACACACACATTCAACACCCCCCCACACACACACCTACGTGTGGGGTTGCACACCTTTTGTACACACAGTCCTCCCATTACCCTTCTGTCAGTATGCATTACATCTGATGATCATCAAAATGCAATGCAACAAAAGTGAACTCATCACAGTGGCAGTATACATGTGTGTGATGCATGGGCTGTGTTGGTAGATGATGGCCCTTCCCCTTGTTAACACTGCACCCATGTACAAAGTGTTACTGTCGACCTTTTCTGCACCCTGCCTTATACTGTGCACCATACCATACAGGGGTACAAGCCATTGCTGCTTATGTAGTACTGTGTGTATGTCAGCTCCAATGCTCACAAACCCTGTGTGTTGATATGTGAATGGATATATTTTGTGAATGGCTGATATCTGCTTTACAGATCATAACATCAGCAGTGCATGTATGACCAGTACAGGACTATTACACTAACACCCACCAGACCTTACCATGGCTTTGGGGGGGGGGTACCCTACACATGTCCCAGGACTCTGCATGGTTGCAAGGTCTACTCATGTGCACATCCCTTGGAGTGCACACAAACTGCTGTCACTATTGCTGTGGGGTCAGGGTTATGTCTGCCACAGTTATATAACCTGATTGTGTGCAGTTGCAGCCATGAGGGTGTTGTTTCACACATGTCCCTACTGTAGACCGTGTGCCCTGCCATACTCCCCATCCCTGTGGAGACATTGCACAATGACAGGATGTTAGGTATCTTGCATGTGTCTCTTGTACCCTTCCAATACCCTAGCATGGTCACTACTGTGACGCAGTGCATTTCACAACAAAAAAAGTGAACATGTACAGCATGCAGTATGGGTAGGTGTGTTTGTTGTGTGCATGGAATATCCCATAGCCATTACATGCACAGTGTCTTGTCATGCATGAACATGAACCATAATCACCGGCTACAGGCTGCTGCTGTGGTGGTATCATGGAGGGACCTACATAAGAGTATGAAAATGTTGTTGTCAGTGGCCACAACTGTGGCATTCATAAAGTGTGAGTGCATCATTATGCTACATCTTCAGTAGGGGTCCACAATACTACAGCTTATGCACGTCTGTTTATTACTACTACACAGCAACAGACTATGTATATGACATCTCAGATTTGCATAATGTACCTGTACAGATGCAGATGCATACACATGAATGGTGTACTGATGTGCCCTGGGACCTTACCTGCATGCTCTTTAGGCAGTGTGTCAGTGGCACCCACCTCCACAATGGGCCCTGCCAGTTGTTGGTGCAGCAGGTGGGCAGGTGCCACAAGGCTCCTGAGTAGCTCCTCCACATGGGTGAGGAGTGGATGGATGGCTTCCTCCCCCCCTGTTGTGAGGTGGTCTCCCCATACAGCAGCAGCATGCTGACTTACATGGCGAAGCAGGTCGCTGTAATGATGCTGGACCTGCTCATAGCTGTGGTTATGCAGTCCGACATGCTTGACCCTGTGGACTAGTTCGTTCCACAGGGTGGTCCTCTCCTGCTGGTCTTGGGCTGTCTATCTGAACAGCTGTTCATAGTGCTGCACCAAATGTGATACTATAACCTCTGTCTCTGCAGCAGTGTAGGCCGGAAGATGGATATGGGGCATCCTCCCTGGAAGACATAAAGATGGAAACAGGTCAGTGCAACCATACAGCAGGGTTACCATAGTTCTTAATACACATCTGTCCCCCCCCACCATATCAGCTACAACAAACCGTTCACAGAATGCAATTGGTATATTGGCTGCTTACCTACCATTGTGACATATGTTGTATTGTACCATGCTTTGTGCTATGTGTTTGTACCATGCTCTGTGCTATGTGTTTGTAGCTATGCTCCCTGTGGGGGCACTATCTTTGCTGGCCTGGTACAGACTATTTCACCTGCATGCCATTGTCAGTGCCACTATATATATATATATATATATATATATATATATATATATATATATATATATATATAGATATGTATACGTATATGTGTAGACATATGTAGTGGGTGTTTATATACCTGCATCTATATGACTGTTTGTATATCTGTAGACATACCTGTCTAATTATATATCACACAGATAATTATCTCTGTGTAGGGTACATACAGGCATCTGGTCCACATTCTGTAACTGTCTTTCATTCACAGCTGCACTGTTCTGCCTTACTGCAACACAGCCAGGTGTCACATATGAACATAGACTAACATTAGGGTAGCATATATGGTGAGAGATTACTGGTAAACCTATTATACACCTATGGCATTTGTGCATGCTGCATTAGACATTAACATGACTATCCTGTGTGTGGTGTGCTCTAACACCCATGTGTCTATCATGACAGCAGTACTTCCACCACCAGCTATTGCCCACAATAACATACCAAACACATATTATGGCTTAATTCTTTGTCATTCCTTGCTGATCTGAAACAGTTGGTGGGTATGTCCCACTGCCTACAGGGACAGACAGTATTGTCCAGAGCAGTTGTTCAGCAGAACGTCATTTCAAGGACAACTACAGATGGCACATATCCACATTCCACATCATATTTCCTATTATTCTATACCACATACTACTTTCAATTACATACATATATGTTTTACATACCTGTCATTTTTTTCCTGACAGCTGTGACTGCCTGTTGTTTACAGTTTACATTATTTACTTATTTTCGCTGTCTGTCTCTGTCTCTGTCTCTGTCTCTGTCTCTGTCTCTCTCTCTCTCTCTCCCCACTAGAGTGATTGAGCTGGTTTGAATGGATTGCAGCATGGCTTTTGTAAGTGATTCACATGATCAGGTGATGGGCTCTGCACCAATCAGTGTGCAACAGTTGCTAATTGCATGCAGCCTGCTGTGTAGTACTTCAGATAACCACTGTCATGCCAACCCAGTACTATAAAATACTGACTCATGTGGGCGTTGTCCCTTAACCTTTCTAGTATGGAAGAGAACCTTCCTGTATGTGAGCAGCAGTGTTACAGACAGCAGTTTGCAATACCTCTTAGAGCATGGATTGCAGAGGCCAATTACACATTCCTATGGGGTTCCAGACCTACAGACACAGTGAGTAGTGTTCATATGTGCATTGTATATTGCTGGTCTTGCAGTGTTTGTGTGTACAAGTCTGTCTGCATAGCTCTCAACTGTGGGCCTATCCACATGATGGCCAGTGGATTCTGTGGTTGGTTTGGTCTGTGCACTACACTGGTCTTGCCCTACATATATCACTTGCAGTCTGTCTGTTGCATGCTATCAGTACATAGCTACATCCATTTGTGTTTCTGATGTCATATTCCTGCATAAGAGTATGTTGCAACAAATCCTGTAACACCAGCAATATCCAGGATGTGTAACAGCAATATTGCAAGTATGGCCCTTTGTGCCTGCCTCTGGCCTCCACATATATGGCAGTCTTTGTCCTGCTGTGATACAGTTAGGGGTTGTTGGGTAATGGCCTGTCATTATATACTGCTAGCATTCCTGCTGTCATATCGTGGACTCCCACAAAATATGTTGGTCAGGGTCCATACATGTGATCAATACACTGACATTACTATATCTATTACATTCCCCCCTAGGGCTTGACTACAGGGTGTAATTGGAGGCTTCTGAAATACATCAGTAATTGCTAATTGTTACCTATCTTGAAGGCAAATCCTTTCTCTTCTATTGTACTAATTAAAGGACTTGGCCTGGACAGCATAGTATGTTATATATCCAGATTAAACAATAAAAATAAAGTGCAAGCCACACAGGAATAAATGCTCCTAAATCAACTGCAGTTAAAGAAGTAAAGAAGTAAATGATGGTACTTAGGAGTAACCCAGCATATAAGACAGTCTTCAGCATCAATATAGTCCCAATAGGAAAACAAAAGTCCTTTAACCAAAGGTCTGAGGAGGCCTTCTGACAAAAGGGCTTACCTTTTTATGTGCCTAAATAAATATATCTGGTTTTATTTATGGTGGATTATTTCTTGGATGATTCAATAACACAGACTTTTGTTTTCCTATTGGGACTATATTGATGCTGAAGACCGTCTTATATGCTGGGTTTGCTCCTAAGTACCATCATTTACTTCTTTACTATATATCCAGATTGCTTACATCTACTGTTTTGTGTGGGCCTTGCATTCATCACTGATTATATATGTCAGACTTCATGCGCTGTAAGTAATGGCATACATTATTGTATAGTACACAAATAAAGGCTTTCTGTGTATGCACACCTGTGTGTCATGTCGTGTCCTTTGAACTGTGAGTGGGTATATGTTTAATGTAAGTATTCTCATTTGTGGGACTGGTTGCCACACTGCACATTTCACAGGTACCAGTTACAGGGTTTGTGGGTGAGGGATATACTTTGCACCCAGTACTTCCACACTACTGCTACATATGTATGGCTACTAATACCTTTTGTCTGTGTATATGTGTATGTACATCTATATATATATATATATATATATATATATATATATATATATATATATATATATATGTATATATATATATATATATATATATATATATATGTATATATATATATATATATATATATATATATATATATATATATGTATATACCTGAACATATTTGTCAATGTATAGATGTGTGTGCATATCTAAACCACTGTGATGTGTACCCCTCCACATTGTACATTCCCTACATTAGAATTACTTTTCTGCATGTTATGTTACCGATATCGCCCTGACATTTACAGGTGAATTGGCTTACTGTGAAAGCATTGTGGCTATGTCGTGGAGGGTCCTGTAGCCAAAATATGCATGTGATGGGTATTGGATTGCACAGCATATCCATTAGGGCTGTGGGGGGTAACATAGCACTAATTACCAGGTATACCTCATTTGAGCCCCCACCCCCATTAACAGTGCATTTGGTCTGTTATGTTGTAGTGAGTGGTTCAGGTGTTTGTTCCCATGTACTAATGCTATACATAGCTCTATCTGTATCTATATTTATATACATCTATAGAAATCTTTATATGTATATATAGGTATATCTATATATATATATATATATATACATACATATATATATATTTATATATATATATATATATATATATATATATATATATATATATATATATATATATATATATATATATACACATACATATCGCTGTCTAACTGTCTACATTTCCAGATATATGTCTGTCCATGTGTCCATGCATGTTCGGATCATATTTTTGGCCTGTACCTCATTCTGTTGGCAATTGACATGGATGATCATAGGACTGTAGTCAGTAACTCATGCCATCACTTTTGTGTTTCAGACTTCATCTCCTTCAAGATATGTGTTCTAATACATATCACTTTGTGACTAGCAACATTTTAAGTGTCTTAGAGCAGTATGTCCCTACTTGTACCCACATTTTGGCACACTTTGTCCAGAATTATTGCATTAAGTGTTGTGTGGTATGATATTATTACATTCCCTGTACTGTTGACTGCTTGCGCTGGATGATATGTTTGTGAGAACATCAGATTATGTATATCTGCCATGGTTTAGTGGTAGATCACTTTGAGTGCAGAGTCCTGGGTTCGAGCCTTGGAGAGGCATTACAATTTGTTGCTGGGCAGGACAAGAGACGTTGGCTACAGAGGGATTAAGGCACTTTTATGCAGTTGTCAGTATGTTTGCATGGGTTTGCATGATGGTAAGCACTGCTAACCTCTGCTTATGGTTTCATACAGTCAGTTAGCTTCTGATTTCTCAACCTGTGTTAGAACAGCTTACCCCTACGCAAGCCCACACAAACACACTTACTGCTGCTTACAAGTCCTGACTGCTGCTTACCCCCGCGATAATTTATTTGAAATAAAAATAAAAAGGGTTGAGAGGAAAGTGGTGACAAATGGGGCACAAAGAGGGAAATACAGTAGGGAAAATAGCTAGGCATGTGCAGGAATGGTGTGGGAAAGGTCCATAGCTGCCCATTTTTTCTACAGCAACAGCTGTGCATATACTCTATATTTTCAGGCACATTTGGACCATCAAACCCCTGGGGGAGGGCAGAGGACAGCATATATTCATTGTGATCCAAATAGACCAGATTACATGTGTGCAGTGGACATGTGCAAAATTGACAGCTATGTTTGGGTCGTGATTTTGTTGTGGGAACAGATTGCCCTTTTTTTATTTTTCAGGTGAGAGTGGGATGTTGGGGAGGAGTAGTAGGTATATTTGGGGAGGGAGGGTGGGTAGGTTAACAGACAAGACACACAAGATGCATACAGGTCTGGTATATGACACATGTGGGGTGTAAACAACTTGTACGGGGAGAGGTGTGTGGAAGTTGCAAGCCCATGAGCCCCCAACTAGAAACAGTGGGACTGAGGTCCCTACCCATGGCCAGTCACCACTGCACCTTCACGGCCCTGAAGGTGGCTGTGCTGGGGACTGTGTAGGAGGGGCAGGTTCACCCTCTAATAACACCACTCAGTCTTCAAGCTGGCATAGCCGCTCTTGATACTCCAGATCAAGCTCCTTATGCATCATGGCCCAGACCTGTTGATGGATGACAGGTTCCCCTCTGTACCCACTCTGAGGTAGGGGTGAGACCCATCCCCTGCAGCAGTTCCTCCCAAAGGTAGCACAGTGCAAACAGAGGTGGTGGTCCCAGGCTGGGCCCCAGATGTGTCCTGATGCCCGGTGCCATGGCCAGATAGGTCCACTGGGACCGGCCTTCCAATATGAGCTGTGTTGTCACCAGTTTATGGCAGATATGGTTTAGTAACAGTCAACAGCAGTCAGGATTAGTTATAACAGCATACATAGGTATCCCCATTATCCCGACACACCGGATTTAACACAGTTGCAGAGCAAGCAGAACAAATATGTGGAACAACAGTGGCCATTACAAGATAATGCAGGTGTCATTGATGGCAACAGGCCACCAATATGGGTGTATTATAACATTGCACATACATAGAAACAAATTTGAATATGTCTGACCCATTTGGACATATGTCCCAACAAATGTTTGGAGTGGTCTAGCTGGAGGGGGGGGGGGGGTTGATGCCACTTGTTACATGTTTGTTAATTGGACCCCTCACCCCCATTTGCACGGCCTGTGAACATATGCAATTCGTAACTGCTGTATCATATCCTAGCTATATATATATATATATATATATATATATATATATATATATATATATATATATATATATATATATATATATGTGTGTGTGTGTGTGTGTGTGTGTGTGTGTGTGTGTATACACACACACACACACACACACATATATATATATATATATATATATATATATATATATATATATATATATATTGCTGTGTATATATATATATATATATATATATATATATATATATATATATATCTGACAACATATGGATGTATGGGTGTCTGCATGTGTATATATCTATTTGTGGGAATTTATATGTATTCTGTCTCTGTATGTATACATTTGTACTGCTGAGAGTGAGAGGTATATCTCCATGTAGCTATGGGTTGATATAAACACACATACCTCTACATATTTATATCTGCATCTGGTTATTCCATTCTTTGCCATGTAAAATAGTCTGTGCTGCAGTTGGACTCGTAGCGGGTGTGGCTGCTCATTGGGTGGTGCCTCTGCCCAATGAACACTATTGCTTACATCTCTGGAGCTGTCCATATAGCCCCACTCCAGCAAACACCTGCATGCCTACACCCATAATTAACTACTCATAGTTCCCCCACCTGCACCTCCTCTAGCAAACATCCTTACTCTGGGTGCAGAGCGGGTCTAAACACACCACTACACACTGCCTACTCTCCACTTCACAGTACCCATCTCTTACGTTGTCTCGGCCCATGGGTCATCAGGCTTTCCCACCCTTGTATTCCGGGTATGTACACACCCTGCCTTGATAGGTCATCACACAGGCTTCCTCCTATAACATGTCAATTTTTGGGGTGTCCCACAAGGGGCGCTTCTGTCTCTGTTCCAAGATTAGCCTTCACCTGTCCACTGTGTCCCCCCCTGTTGTATCCTGCCTGTAGTCTGGGGAGCAGTGGATTGTTTATATTGTTTGTGGGTTTGTTTGTATGTTTCCTCTGTCCGGCTGGGGGGGTGTTCATGCCACGTGTTACACGTTTCTTGCTTGGGCCCCTCACCTCCATTGGCATGGCCTGTGAACATATGTCATTCTTCGGTGCTGTATCTTATCATAGATATATCTCTGTGTATATCTAGACACACACACACACACACACACACACACACACACATATATATATATATATATATATATATATATATATATATATATACATATTGCTGTATATATATCTAATGGCATGTGGATGTATGGGTGTCTGCATATGTATATCTGTATTTGTGGGTATTTATTTATATGTCTATCTATGTATGTATGCATTTGTACTACAGAGACGGGTGGTATATATCTATATAGTTATGGGTATTCATACAAACACATATACCTCTAATTCTTTAGCTACATGTCCAGTAATGTTGACTGGTATTGCTGGGTACTGTGTTTTGTGTGGATACCGGCCAACTTGTTTGCCACGTATGCTTTGCGATACCTATGACTGACTCCATTAATGTACGCAGACCCACAGGTGACACTGGCTGTTTGATACTGTATGCTTAAGGCACTTTCAAGTGGTTCTGAGTGAGTTTGCGCAGAGGTTAGCACTGCTGACTTCTGGTCACAGTGTGTTACATGCTGTTAGAGTCTCCTTTACTTGATCTGTATCGGCGGTGCTTCACCCCACCCATATGCACTTGCACACACTTACTGTTGCTTACATTTGCTTACTTCTACTTATCTGTGCTTACACCTGCTTATTGTTGACTTATTCATTCTAGTACTGACTCTTCACACCTGCATTTCATGCAGTACTCCAGTTCACATTTAATTATTTGGTAGGTTCTACAGCAATAAAATGTACGTAATTGTCCATTTACAGATTACATTTGGAAAATGGTATGTGCTGCAGTGGGACTCGAGCTGGGAATGCCTCCTCCTTAGGTGGATGCTCTGACCACAACACTATTGCTGTGCTGCTTCATTTGCTATACCTTCCTTGTTATCCTCTTCAGCCTTTCATGCTGCTTTACCCATAGCTATGTGATGGGCAGACCCGTGCACCTATGGTTAGCTGTACTCGAAGTTTTAAAAACATTACAACAAGGATTTCTTCATGTGTTTTTCAGTGTACTGTTGCTGTTGAACACATGGGGACGGTTGGTGGGGATTTGCGGACACTTATGGGCCATCTCGCTCTTTTATGTACACATTCTTCTGTTCTATTTTGCCGGGGTACATTTATTCTGAGAGCTCTGCTCTCAGCCATGCCCCCTGCACTCATCCATGCTCCATGTAGCATTAGATGTTCAGGCAGTGCTCCTTCCTTAATATGCATGGCACGCGGCCATCCTCCTCTTAAACTGGTGCTTCCGTGCAAGACTAGAGTAGTCCTGCATGGAGGATTAGTGAATCCAGGGGAAGGATTCTAATCAAAATCACTATTCTGTCATTATACTCAATGGCAGGCAGAAGACAACATGGCCAGTGAATAGTGGTTGCTAAGGGGGTAGGCTCAGTGTGGGACATGTAACTATGCATTAGCAGGCAATGCTATGCAAATGAGGGGAATGATAGTGAACACCAGATTTCTCCTGCATGCAAGGCAGCTCCCAACAGTGTAAGAGCAAGAATAGCTTGGTGCAAGCCTAGGAGTTAGCTGACATCACAGGGGTGTGTGTCAGGCATACTGTAAGCAGATTGGAGCCCTGTGACTCGGGTTTGCTCCTAGCTTAGCACAGCTAAACAAGGGTGTGTGCCTGAGGCTGCCTAGCACTCTTTACATGGCCTAAGGGGGTGTGCTTGCCATGCACCAGGTTTTAAAGGAAAAAAAAAAGTAAACCAGGAAATAGCAGCTCTGTGCACATTTGAGTACTGTGTTTGCACCGCGCGCACCCAGGCTTAAACAGGAAGGCAATGGGAAGGGAAAACAGCAGTAGGAAGGTAATCTAGGAGAACTAGCATAGCTGGCAGGTGAAATGTATCAGAATCAGCCAATTACACAGGCAGCAGACCTGCCCTGCCCAGAACACTACTATAAACCATGCAAACACCTTTCCCTCTGGTTTTCCCGCACTCTACACAACCGGTGTATACAAGTGGGGAAGTTTTAACAAACAAAACAACAAAATGATAGGGTCTGCAATAGCTATCATACAACAACATGTGGAAGAAGCTGAGGGTGGTGAGGATGTGAATGCTGTCGACCAACCCACAGTGAGGAGACAGAGAACAGAGTACAGATCCAGGGTAACCTAACAGGTGTACATGAGCTGGAGATAGTGGAGCACTATAGGGTGGACAAGGACCTCTTACAGCAAATTGTTGAGCTGTGCCAGCCACACCTGACACACAGAACTAACAGAGGGGAACCCATCCTAGTGGATACCAAGGTATGTGTAGGCCTAAGAATCCTAGCTACAGGTACCTTCCAAAGACCAACTGGGGATATGATGGGGATCTCACAGGCATCAGCATCCAGGGTACTCCACCAGCTCCTGGCTGCCATGTCAGCACATGCCAGTAAGCACGTATATTTCCCCAACACCCATGAGATATTGGCCAGCAATATGCAACTGTTCCACCAAATAGCAGAATACACTGAGGTAGTGGGTGCTATAGACTGCATGCACATATGCATCAAAGCACCACCCGGTGAGTGGGTTAGGGTCTAAATCAATTGCAAGGGCTTCCCTCCACCAACTGCCAGGTCGGCGTGTGATGCCCAGGGCATAATAATGAATGTGCTGGCTGCCATGGAAGCTATCATGATTCCAACATCTGGCATCTGACACAGCCGTACCAAGATTTGCCAATGGGGACATCTCTTACGCTCATCTAGTGGGGGATGCTGGTTACGCACTGGAGCCGTGGCTGATGACACCCATCAGAAATGCACACACACTCAAACAAGAACTCCACAATGAGGCACACGCACAGACCAGAATTAAAATAGAGCATGAGTCTGGGATGCTCAAGTCACGGTTCCCGTGCCTGGATATATCCAGCGTAGCCTTACAGTACTCACCAGCTACATGTACCCAAATTGTCATTGTATGTGCCATGCATACAATATGATCCTGTGGAAACAGCTGCAGCAGGAACAGCATGGGTCAGGGCCATACAGTCCCCCACCATTGCCAAGGCCTGCACAGGTACAGAGTGACTCAGAGGAAGAACCACCTGAGCCTGCCCCAGTAGGCAGAAGGAGGCATGCCCAGTATGCCCTGGCCTTGGCAAAGAGGCAACACATAGCACATACATTGACACAGGAGGGACCCAGGGAATGACACCTCTCTCTGACTCGCACATACAGTAAAATGGATGCCAAACATGACACAACCTGTGCTCAACCATGTGTAAGGATTGTACTATGTGCATGTGACAAAGGCAGACCTGCAGCACCACCCTCAGTACTGAGACACCCACATGGTACGTCACTCAACCTACCAATTGCCGAATGGAGTAGAATGTGTTGTTACCTGTATCTGTGGTATGGATGTAAGCATGCAAGGGAATCGGGTGGCTGAATGGTATTCCAGCAAATAGTAGACACATATAGTGGCACCATGAGATCTGTAACAAATAGTGGTGTCACCATAGTAGCAAATACTACACAGGGCAACAAAACCCACTGTAGAAAATGTGCTGGGACGCATGTGTGTCCATATGACTCGCACATGCCAGCCAGGGAGGTTCACATACCCAACAACAGTCTCAACCAGCAGGACAGGTGTAGACTAACACAAACAAGGGTTGTGCTATGGCCTCTGAATGATGCCTATGGGTAACCATCCCCCCCGGCCTGCAAAAACAGACTACAGCAGGTCAGGCAGTGGGATGTTAGTTCTAAGGGGGTAGGAAGTCAGAAACTAATATGTAGGTCAATCAAAGCTAAGACCTGTAGTACACGGATATACCTCTAGTCAGCATGATAGGTTAGAATACAGAATGAAATGGAGTACCTGACATACCAGTACAGTCATAGCAAATGTGTACAAGTGTCAGGTGTTCCCCCATCCTATGTAGAAATGTAGAAACAGTCAGGTGTGCCCCCCCCAATCCTGTGTAGTAATGTAGTAACAGTCAGGTGTGCCTCCCCCAAGCCTGTGTAGAAATGTAGAAACAGTCAAGTATGCCCCCCAATCCTGATAGAAATGTAGAAATCATCAGGTGTGCCCTCCCCCTCCAATCATGTGCAGAAATGTAGTAACAGTCAGGTGTGCCCCTTCCCAACCACTGTGCAGAAATGTAGAAAGAGACAGGTGTGGCCCCTCCCCCAATCCTGCGTAGAAATGTAGTAACAGTGAGGTGTGCCCCCCTCTGCCAATCCTGAGTAGGATTGTAGAAACAGTAAGGTGTGCTCCCCCGAACCCAACTTAGAAAGGCAGCAACAGTCAGGTGTGCCCCCCAAACTATTTAGAAATGTAGTAATGGTTTGGTGTGCCCCCAATCCGATGTACACATGTTGTAACAGTCAGGTGTATCCCCCACAAGCCTATGTAGAAATGTAATAACATGTATGTGTAAGTATAATAACAGTGGAGCACAGATGCCCAGAGTTGGCCAAGGTAGCAGGATAGGTTGTAGCTCTTGCACAATATGCAGGTATGTGTGTGTTGGGTTGGTGTGTGTTTCATATTATGTGAGAGTGGTCAGTATGTATGCATGTTGAGGTAAGACCTGGTGGCCATTGCCCACTACTGCTGATGACAGGGACAAGTCCTCACAACTGTAGAGCCAAAGACAATTCCCACCAGTATAACACATGCTAGCAGTAAGCCATTGTAAATGTATGGTGGTAATATGTGTCACCATCTGAAAGACTGACATGGCATGGCTGTTGGGCTAGATATACAAGCAGTACACAGGGGAAAGTACCCCAGACATACAGTATATATTGTGTCACTGTGAAATGGAGACACCCTTGGAATTGTACATACAGGTATGCATCACATTATCTGGTCCTGTAGTAGGGGATACTGGTGTTGTCTGCCCAAACATGTGCAGATCACAAAGGAGGAAGGACTGATGAATTGGGAAACAGCTGATGTACCTGCACATGCCAGCATAACTGGAATGCCCCATGCATATATGTGTATCAGATGTAAGTAGTGTCCATAGCACACATGCACCCAACTCATGCAAACACCACCCGCTGATATCTTTCTGGTCGTATCCCTGCTGTGGGGAATGGGTACAATATGACCCCGCCTGTATATGGCAATAGTGCAGGAATGCAGCATGCAATGCAGGTATCCCTAGCCATAGGTTGCACCCTGCCAGCATCCACACCACCTGATCAAGACTGATAGAAGATATTGGCATGAACATCTAGCACACCTACCCTGTCACCCCAGGGGAATATACTGTATGGCAGTCTGAGACTGTAGGGCTGACAGAATACAATGGCCTGCCACACCTGGCCCGCAGCAACACCTAATGGCCCACAGGCTTCTGCCAAAGGCCTGTGTCTCACAGTTACTGCCAATGCATGTTGTGTCATGGACACCCAAATAACAACATAACACATTCCACATAAGCCATATGCAAGGCCAAGTGGAAATGGAAAACCACAGTAACATGTGCACCATGTCCCACTGCATGAACTATGGACCAACACCAACACAAAGCTGTGATGGGGTGCTAACCTTAGGGAAAGTATCAGAGAATGTATGCATAATGTATGGAAGAGGATAGAATAACAGGGGGGGCATGGGCAGCATGGAATGTGCAAGGTCCGAAACAAAGCTGTGTGCACACACTATCCTTGGCTGCAAACACATAAGTGGGTGGCGACATACCTGCCCATACACCACAATAGGGGTAATGTCCTGAATCATGGCCCCTGCATCTGGGTAACCTGTGCAAATCTGTACAGCTATGAGGTATTGACACAGCAAGATAAGGCCTTACTGTCATGATGATGGATGTACATGTATGGGATCCACTGCCAGCACTGTACCAAGGTGCTGAACTGGATACACAGAACCAACAGCAAGTGTCTGCAGCTCCCCCAACTTAGCATGAATATGTAGGCATCTGCCCACAATATTGGAGACACCTGCAGTCACCCTTGCCCCCAAGACATCACTGTGAGCAAGAATGTCCACCTGACAGTACATGAGGAAAGAAAACATCACAGTGTATAACAATACATGTCTGAATATCTCTGCTAACAGCAGTACCATGCAGATGAAGTAGCACAGACATAATCACCTACAGTGCACACTATCCACTGCAGAGTGTGTCCCCATACTGCCAAATGATCGATGGATACCCTGCAGAAACAGTTTGCTACCTGTAGATGTACAATACAAAGGTTTTCACTGGACTAGTGCTCCCCCTCTGTTATTCTATCATCATCCATACATTATTCATACATTCTCCGATACTTTCCCTAAGGTTAGCACCCCATCACAGCTGTGTGTTGGTGTTGGTCCATAGTTCATGCAGTGGGAACAGAGAAGTAAATATTGTGGGAAGAAATATCCAGGGAATTGTTATGGCTAGGCTTGTATAGGCCCTAGGGCTGATAGCCTAGTACCAACCTATGAACCTATGAGTACAAACTACCTGGAATTGATCCACACATTCAATACAGAAGGGCATACTGGGCATGATCACACACTTAGAGAAAGGAAGGCAATGTCAGACAACAACATACTGAAAGGTCATACTGGGCATGCTCACACACTTGAACAAATGAAGCCCATGTCTGCAAACAACAGTGGATCATACATATCTGACAGTTGCAGATGTTAAGGATTCACTCCTCAGTATGCCCCAGTCATGCTTTACACACACATTGGATAGGAATACAGACATATATCCCAGGACAACACACCATAATATGCCAAATGTAGACATACATAGATGTGTGGAAGAGAGTGACTGTGACAAAGAGCCATCCATCATGAGGCCTGTCCCACCCAACACACAGCCAAATGGCTACAACCACATGATGAGTAGATGTCACTCACTGTAGAAATTAGCCACTGGTATCTGTTAGCATTACAGACTATGCAGTGCAAGTGCTAGCTGTACAACATGACTGTACAAGGCAGTAGTCATCTAGCAGCTGTATACACATACCTGCAGAATATAACCATGCGTGTGCCTCCATGTGATGTGTTAACTTCTAGATGAATGGGTTATGGCCCATGCACACACACTGCCCTCCCCATAGCCCAACTATGACGTGTCATCCACTTTGAAATGCAACTTTGGGAATAGAGTAGCCCAGTAATCTCTGTGGCACATCCTAAAACTGCATAATGCTGTAGTGTGATAAGCTACGTAGGTAGGAGTTCTAATCCCAGATATGGCAACTGTTTGTGTGTGTGTCTCTGCCTGTGCAGGAAGCAATGCATTTTTGGTCTAGTCACACTCACTACAATTCAAATGCCCTACTTTGGCAAGGCTGCTGATGTCATTCACTGTGAAATACACCTTTGGGAAAGGTTTAGTCCAATAATCTCTGTGGTGCGTCCTATAACTGTGTAATGCTGTAGTGTGCTAAGTTAGGTAGGAGTTCTCATCCCAGACGTAACTGTGTTTGTGTGTGTTTGTCTTTGTCTGGGGAGGGAGCAATGTTTTTTTAGGCTAATCACACTCACTACAATTCAAATGCCCTACTTTGGCAAGGCTGCTGATGACATACATGTGAAATGCATATTTAGGGAAAGGTGTAGCCCAGAAATCTCCATGGTGCATCCTATAAGTGTGTAATGCTGTAGTGTGCTAAACTAGTTAGGTAGGAGTTCTAATCCCAGATATGGCAACTGTGTGTGTGTCTCCATTTGTGTAGGGGCAATGCTTTTTAGGCCAGTCACACTCACTATAATTCAAATGCCCTACTTTGGCAAGGCTGCTGATGTAATTCACTCTGAAATACACCTTTGGGAAAGGTGCAGCCCAGTAATCTCCATGGTACATCAAATAACTGTGTAATGCTGTAGTGTGATAAACTAGTTAGGTCAGAGTTCTAATCCCAGATATGGCAACTGCTTGTCTTTGTAGGGAGCAATTCTTGTTATGTCAGTCACACACACTACAATTCAAATGCCCTACTTTGGCAAGGCTGCTGATGTCATTCACTGTGAAATACACCTTTAGGAAAGGTGTAGCCCAGTAATCTTTGTGGTGCATCCTATAACAGCATAATGCCATAGTGTGATATAGTATTTTGGTAGGGGTTCTAGTTCCACACATGGCAAGTGTGGATGTTTGTGTGCTTCTTTGTTTGTATAGGGATGCATATTAGGCTAGTCACACTCACTACAGATCAAATGCCCTACTTTTGCAAGGCTGCTGATGTAATTCACTGTGAAATACACCTTTGGGAATGGTGAAGCCCAGTAATCTCAGTGGCATGTCCTATAACTGCGTAATGCTGTAGTGTCATAAACTAGTTAGGTATGAGTTCTAATCTCAGACATGGCAGCTGTGTGTGTGTGTCATTCGTATTCTGTATGGAGGTGGCTCTGAGTGTGTAACAACTAGACTCACTGTGGAGTGGTTTTGCTAATTTCATATATGGTGGTCCTATTATATGTCACAATGTCCACCTTACAAGGATAACAGATGTGAAATAGCCAAGAGGCCGGGGTATCAATTCATACCCCTACATGTGACATCAAGGCCTGATGAACAAAGTTAGCAACCCTTGTATTACACAGAGAACACTCTCAGCCCATGTCTCATACACAAACACACTTGCCTAGGCATCAACTGCTATGTTGGTAATACCCTTCATATTGCTTACAGATAGTAGCCATGGTGTGATTGCATTGGATGACAGAGAACATGGTACCCTGTCCATCAGTAAAATATGCACGTACATGCAGACAGTGTGCCTTCTTTATGCTCACCACTGGACACCTGCAACACCTGTGGTGCCATCAAATATGACCCAAAAAGGACATACCATGCCTTATACACATGCCCTGTATGGACAGATGCCACTGACACCAGGGAATACCTGTATCATGCTATCAATGTAGGAGCAGGATCAACTTGATGTCCATTACCTGTTCCTAGCACATGAGGCCAGGACAGGCACATCTGATTATAACAATCTGTGTACACAACATGGGCCAGACACCCCAGGTACAGTTCCACATGTCACTGTACATGCATGTGGGACATGTGCACATCACAGACAGTGTCCATGTCAAAGACTAAAGAACACATACATGGCGAGCATTGAACAGCAATGGCCACACACAATAGTTACCCACACTTAAACAAATGAAGCCCATGTCTGCAAACAACAGTGGACCATACATATCTGGGAGTTGCAGATGTTAGTGCATACACTCCTCAGTATGCACCAGTCATGCTTTGCACACACAGTGGATAGAAATACAGACATATATCCAAGGAAAACACACTATAATAAGCCAAACTTAGATGTACATAAACGTGTGGAAGAGAGTGGTTGTGATAAGGAGCCATCTATTAAGAGGCCTGTCCTACCCAGCACACAGCCAAATGGATACAACCGCATGAGGTGTAAATGTCGCTCACTATAACATTAGCCACCAGTATGCGTCAACATTACAAACTATGTGGTGCAAGTGCTAGCTGTGCAACATGACTGTACACTGAAGTAGTCATCTTCTAGCAGCTGTAAACATGTACCTGTGGAATCTAACCCTGCGTGTGCCTGCATGTGGTGTGTCAACTTCTAGATGAATGGGTTATGGCCCATGTACACACACTGCCCTCCCCATAGTCCTACTATGACAAGCCTGCTGAGGTCATCCACTTTGAATTACACCTTATGGAAAGGTGTAGCCCTATAATCTCCATGGCATGTCCTATGACTGTGTACTGCTGTAGTATGATAAACTAGTTAGGTAGGACTTCTAATCCCAGACATGGCAATTGTGTGTGTGTGTGTGTGTGTGTGTGTGTGTGTGTGTGTGTGTGTGTGTGTTTCTGTCTGTTTAGAGAGCAATGCTTTTTAGGCTAGTCACACGTACTACAATTCAAATTTGGCAAGGCTGCTGATGTCATTCACTGTGAAATACACCTTTGGGAAAGATGTAGCCCAGTAATCTTCATGGCACATCTTATAACTGTGTACTGTTGTAGTTTGATAAACTAGTTAAGCAGGAGTTTTAATCCCAGA
Source organism: Protopterus annectens (assembly GCF_019279795.1). Classification (NCBI taxonomy): domain Eukaryota; kingdom Metazoa; phylum Chordata; order Ceratodontiformes; family Protopteridae; genus Protopterus; species Protopterus annectens. The sequence goes on from NC_056737.1 coordinate 1,614,638,203, forward strand.
CATAGCAAGTGTGTGTGTGTGTGTGTGTGTGTGTGTGTCCCTGTCTGTGTAGAGAACAATGCTTTTTAGGCTAGCCACACTCACTACAATTCAAATACCCTACTTTGGCAAGACTGCTGATGCCATTCACTGTGAAATACACCTTTGGGAAAGATGTAGCCCAGTAATCTCCATGGCACATCCTATAACTGTGTACTGTTGTAGTGTGATAATCTAGTTAGGTAGGAGTTCTAATCCCAGACATAGCAAGTGTGTGTGTGTGTGTGTGTGTGTGTGTGTGTGTGTGTGTGTGTGTGTGTGTGTGTGTGTGTGTGTGTGTGTGTGTGTGTCTGTGTTTGTCATTCATATCCTGTGTGGAGGAGGCTGTGATTGTGTAACAAGTGGACTCATTGTAGAGCAGGTTTTGCAAATTTCTTATATGGCGGCCCTGGTATATGTCACAATGTCCACCATACAGGTAGCCAAGAGGCTGGGGTGCAAATCCATACCCCTGCATGTGACATCAAGGCCAGGCAAACAAAGTTAGCAGCCCATGTATTACCCAGAGAACACACTCAACTCATGTCTCTCTCACACACACACACACACACACACACACACACACACACACACAGACATTTGCCTAGGCAACAACCGCTATGTTGGTAGTACCCTGCATATTGCCCACTGATAGTAACCATTGTGTGATTGCAGTGGGCTATAGTGGGCATGGCACCCTGTCCATCAGTCCAATAGGCACGTACATGCAGATAGTGCACCTTCCCTATGTTCCCCACTGGACACCTGCAACACCTGTGGTACCATCAGATGTGACCCACAAAGGACATACTATGCCTGAAACACATGCCCTGTATGGACAGATGCCACTGACACCAGGGAATACCTGTATAATGCATTGAATGTAGGTGCAGGGTCAACCTGCTGTCCATTAACAGTTCCCACCACATGAGGCCAGGACTGGCACATCTGATGATAAATATCTGTGTACACAACATAGGCAAGACACCCCAGGTACAGTTCCATGTCACTGTACATGCATGTGGGAGATGTGCACATCCCAGACACCGTCCATGTCATGGACTAAGGAACACATACTTGGCAAGCAATGCACAGCAATGGCCGCATGCAATAGTTACCCAGGTAACTGGATGGTAAATACAATAGAAAACAAAATTCTGGACACACGAGTGTCCAAGAGTTCTCCCATAGCTAAATATCTAGATTGGAAATTGAAATCACTATGGGGTGGAGAAATACATCTCCTTAAAGATTCATGGGAATTTCTTAGTAAAATTAAATCTGAACATTTTTCACAAGATCTTTTATTCACTACAATAGATGTGGTAGACCTATTTTCTGTTATTCCACACAATATAGGTATTACCTGGCTCGAAGAAGCCCTGAGGATGAAACCCGGTATTATGGAAACAGATATTTGTTTATGTATGGAACTGGCAGAACTCATGCTCAAAAATATTTTTTTGTTCTTTGAGGGCGAGTTTTACCACCAAGAGTCGGGTAGCTATGGAGGCTAGTTGTGCCCCCACTTTGCAGATATCATAGTTTCAGTATGGGAACATTAATTTGTCCACAATTGTCCTTACACTAGATAGTGGAACTTATACACAAGGTTTTTTGATGATATTTGTATTTTTTGGGTTGGGGGTGTTGAACTTTTAGATGAATTTATTAATTACCTTAACCAAACTATGGACTTTTTTAAGTTCACTTACCAAGTTCACACTCAAAGTGTTAATTATCTAGATGTCTCTGCACAAAGTTAATCACTGTTTTAAATCAACTATTTTCAGAGAGCCTACATTCTCCAACACCTACATCAGCTTCAACAGTGCAGATTCACTTTATCAGAAAAAAGGTATTGTCAAAGGACAATACGTGCGCATTAGTCATATGACATCTGATGAAGTGGACTATGAAGCTGAATGTATGGTCTTGGAGCAAATGTTTCTGGATCATGGCTATCCTCGTGAACTCATAGCTTCCATCTGAGCTGAAGTCACGGAGGGCAGGAAAAGTAAATATAGACCTATTTTAGGTATGGGAATGATCTTTTCTAACAAGCATGGCTCTACACTTTCTAATGATATTACGTATAATAGAGCTGTTTTTACTGAATTTACCACCAATGCTTATCAAATCAAAGGCATCATGCAAAGAGAATAGGATAAATTTTCAAAATTTGCAGATTTATAAATTCAAGCATGATTATTTATTTTGAGCTCGGTTTACTGCCAGCATTTGTGTGGTAACTCTTTGTGTGTCCGGAATTGTTTTCTAGTGTTTCCCTTTGGACTAACTCCTCTTATGTCTTTTTTTGTGAATACAATACCCACCTGTGTGGGCAAATCCAGACACTACACTACTGAGCCACACTGCAGACCATTGTCATGTGGCCTAATTCCAAGGTATACCCATCACCTAGCCTTGTATAGCCATCTGGCACAGTTGACCACTACATACCCGTGAAGCAATGCACCCATGCATGTCAGTACTGACACCCTGTGTCTGTGTGTGTGGTGTATGATGCCTATGACCACATTCATACTCACTACAACCCCCATTGGCATACTGAAGCATGTTGTCTGTGAAACACCTCCACATACCCTTTGCCCATATAACCTCCATATAACCCCTGTGGTGCATGTGATACCTGCACAGTACTGTGTTGTGGCAATCTAACTAGTGATAAGTTGCATTCCTGACCCTGCCAATTGTGTCAATGTGTGTGGGTCCCTGTGAGAGTGTGGCTGTGTTGACGCTGACACCTGTTCATGTGGAGAGGCACATGTACTACACCTGCCGTATAGCTACCATATCACTGTTGCAGATGTCACTCACCATCACATATACATTTGGAGGGTTCCTCAATATGTAACCTATGCGGTGCATCCAATAACTGCATAGATATGTGATAGCAATACAAAGTCAGTAAGGAATTTGAAAACCTGTACTGGTAGGTGTGTGACACAAACATGCTCAAGTTTTACTCTCCCACCCCTCCCTGACTTATTTTTGCCTCTGTCTGCCTCTCTCACTCCTCTCTGGTCAATGTGGAGACTTACACCTGCTTTGCTTAGGCAGCAGCATGTGTATTGTAAGTGATGCTCATGATCAGCTGATGGCCTCTGCACGAATTGCAGCCCCCCTAGCTGATTGCATGTGGAACAGCTGTGGTAACATCCCCATAGCCAATTGCATGGAAACACACTCCAATATCTAGGAACATCATGTTGGTGTTGGGCCTTTTCATTCACTGTGAGCAGGAACTAGAACTGTTGTTTGGCAAACAGCATCAAAAATGGATTGGGGATTTAACTCTAACAACATACACTGTGGAAACAGACCAACACACAGTAGGGGGATGTGCCTGACTTGACTACAGACTGTAAGTGCTGCTATGCTGCATTTGGAGTAATGTTGGTTTAACGGTGTGTGTGGATATGCCTGTCCTACATGTTTTAATGCCTGTCATGTCAGTGCTATGTTTATGAGGAAACCCCCATCTGTAGGGTTATCTGCAGACAGAGCAGTGTGTGGTGCCTTTTGTTTCTTGTGTTACCCACAGAGCACCTATCTGTGAACTGCAGAAGGTAGTGTGAGGATTGCAGTCAGTAGATGGTGACAGCCACGAGAGTTACTGACTTCATATCCCTCATATGACATATGTTGCAACAAACCCTATAACAGCAGTAAATGTATGATGTTATAGTAGCAACATGTCAATATTGGCCCTGTGTTTGTGCCTCCAGCCACAACTCTATCAACCTCTGTACATATGTCATGCAGTAAGAGGTGCATATGTGCTGTATACCATATTTATTGACATCATATCTGATAACAAGCCAGTGAGATATCAGACTGCTACACATGTTATGTAAAGTAGGGGTTATATTTAATGACATAACCTGGAGATTCTGTGGTTGTGTGTACAGTAGTGAGGTCTGTGTACTTATGGTGATTGTCGACAGTGTGTGTGTATTGTTAATATGTACCTTGGCCTCTGTACAGACTGTGGTAGATGTCATTGTTCTTGGTCCTGTTCTATCTGATGTTACATGCTGCTCCACTGTAGGTTTCCCTATTGGCTTACATGTTTGTAGGGCCAAACACACACATGTCACATACCGCAGACAGGCATCAGACCACACTGTGTAGTGGCCCAGTATATGTAGGGTTAGTGTGTGAATGGCCCATATGAGGATGGTGTTGAACAGATAGTCCATATACTATAATATTAGACTTGCGTACCATATGTGGCTGTGGCTGTGTTCACATTGGTTGTGGTTATGCACTTTCACTCAGGTGTCTGTTACTCTGTGCTGTGACATGCCTGTAGACCCTGCTATATATGCAGGTACATGTGTATCCCCCCATAGGAAATGTAGGCCAGTGTTGTGGCCGTCTGCCTGTAGCCTGCACAGTGCTTTGTTACATGCCTAGCAGCTTAGTGTACTTACCCAGTGTGATGTTATGGCCAGATACTTGCCAGATGTACTGCTGCTGGGCCACCATAACAGTCATGTATGTTATTCAAAGCAGTGGGATGCTGTACAGATGTATGTCACTACCTAGAGGGTCATATGTGTCCATGACACCTCTGTACCAGTGGTTATTATGCGTCAGGACAGACAGGGGTGGGTCAGTGCATAACCTATTGGGGCAAATGTATACCAGTCATTACGTGATATACCCATCTACATGGCTGTTAACATTCACATTGTCAGGCTTGGTCCACATGTCTTCCACTAAGGGGTTTTGTGTATACCTCTGGACTGTCTAGAGCGTGTCAGACTGTCCACATATATTGCTCATATCTCTGCTGTAGTCCACAGGAGTATTACTGTACTAGCAGTGGTACTGTACTATGATGTTCTTAGTATATCTGTCAGTAGTCAATGGCGTACATGTTAAAATCAGATGTAATCTCTCACACACACCATGTCTGTGAAGACAATCCCTATTACAGTAGCAATGGTCTACAAATATACCTGCAATACATACCTGACATCCCTTTGCACTAAGAGGTTGGGAGTATTGAGGCTGAGGTAGGGCTCCACTCCATGTTCAGGACATATGGTGAACATATATGTATATAAAATTATCCATATGTCTATATAGATACATACACGGGTACCTATTACTTCACCGACAAGTCAAAACAGAGACACTCACATGTTCGACTCCACATCATCGACACTTCATAACATCAACGTTTCAGGTAAGCGATCTTCCCCCTCACAGGACCCATGGTAGCACTCGTTTCACTATTAAGAAGGTAAGGACAATGCTGTCAGGGTACATTTTGAAGAATGACGTAAACCTTATGTGTTAAAAGACAGAAACGAGTGCTACCATGGGTCCTGTGAGGGGGAAGATCACTTACCTGAAACATCGATGTTATGAAGTGTCGATGATGTGAGCTCTAACATGTAGTGTCAACTTATTTATATATTT